>NW_025956511.1:0-39040 GCF_023159225.1 Perognathus longimembris pacificus
AACAAGCTCCAGCTGTTTTCATTCTCAGAAGGGATACTCTCTGATATACAGCTGCTTACCCCCTTCGTATGTGCAGGTCCTAAGTGAGCTTTTTTCTCTGTGCCCTCACCACAATCAAGATTCTTTTGGGGAGTTACCAGTACAGTACCCATACCAGGAAGTACTTAATTTATTGGGCTACTGCTTTTCTTAATCTCAGTGGATTTATTTACGTATAAACAGCTACCTACGCAGCATGTTCATGTCGTTCCTAAATGAGCTTTTATCCCTCTCCCCTCACCACAAATCAGATTCTTCTGAGGAGTTCCCAGTACATTATCCTTTCCCCTGTGTAATTCCCTTAACAAGTTCCAGCTGCTTTTATTCTCAGAATGTTTACTCCCTGATATACAGCTGCCTACCCCCTTCGTAAGTGCAGGTCCTAAATGAGCTTTTTTCTCTGTTCCCTCACCACAATCCAGATTCTTTTGGGGAGTTACCAGTACAGTAACCATACCAGGAAGTACTTAATTTATTAAGCTACTGCTTTTCTTAATCTCAGTGGAGATATTTACTGATAAACATCTACCTACGCAGCATGTTCATGTCGTTCCTAAATGAGCTTTTATCTCTCTCCCCTCACCACAAATCAGATTCTTCTGAGGAGTTCCCAGTACATTATCCTTTCCCCTGTGTAATTACCTTAACAATCTCCAGCTGTTTTTATTCTCAGAAGGTTTAATCCTTATATACAGCTTCCTACCCCCTTCGTAAGTGCAAGGTCCTGAATGAGCTTTTTTCTCTGTTCCCTCACCACAATCCAGATTCTTTTGGGGAGTTACCAGTATAGTAACCATACCAGGAAGTACTTAATTTATTAAGCTACTGCTTTTCTTAATCTCAGTGGAGATATTTACTGATAAACAGCTACCTACGCAGCATATTCATGTAGTTCCTAAATGAGCTTTTATCTCTCTCCCCTCACCACAAATCAGATTCTTCTGAGGAGTTCCCAGTACATTATCCTTTCCCCTGTGTAATTACCTTAACAAGCTCCATCTGTTTTATTCTCAGAAGGTTTACTCCCTGATATACAGCTGCCTACCCCCTTCGTAAGTGCAGGTCCTAAATTAGCTTTTTTCTCTGTTCCCTCACCACAATCCAGATTCTCTTGGGGAGTTACCAGTACAGTAACCGTACCAGGAAGTACTTAATTTATTAAGCTACTGCTTTTCTTAATCTCAGTGGAGATATTTACTGATAAACAGCTACCTACGCAGCATGTTCATATCGTTCCTAAATGAGCGTTTATCTCTCTCCCCTCACCACAAATCAGATTCTTCTGAGGTGTTCCCAGTACATTATCCTTTCCCCTGTGTAATTACCTTAACAAGCTCCAGCTGTTTTTATTCTCAGAAGGTTTACTCCCTGATATACAGCTGCCTACCCCCTTTGTAAGTGCAGGTCCTAAATGAGCTTTTTTCTCTGTTCCCTCACCACAATCCAGATTCTTTTGGGGAGTTACCAGTACAGTAACCATACCAGGAAGTACTTAATTTATTAAGCTACTGCTTTTCTTAATCTCAGTGGAGATATTTACTGATAAACAGCTACGTACGCAGCATGTTCATGTCGTTCCTAAATGAGCTTTTATCTCTCTCCCCTCACCACAAATCAGATTCTTCTGAGGAGTTCCCAGTACAGTATCCTTTCCCCTGTGTAATTACCTTAACAAGCTCCAGCTTTTTTTTTATTCTCAGAAGCTTTACTCCCTGATATACAGCTGCCTACCCCCTTCGTAAGTGCAGGTCTTAAATGAGCTTTTTTCTCTGTTCCCTCACCACAATCCAGATTCTTTTGGGGAGTTACCAGTACAGTAACCATACCAGGAAGTACTTAATTTATTAAGCTACTGCTTTTCTTAATCTCAGTGGAGATATTTACTGATAAACAGCTACCTACGCAGCATGTTCATGTCGTTCCTAAATGAGCCTTTATCTCTCTCCCCTCACCACAAATCAGATTCTTCTGAGGTGTTCCCAGTACATTATCCTTTCCCCTGTGTAATTACCTTAACAAGCTCCAGCTGTTTTTATTCTCAGAAGGTTTACTCCCTGATATACAGCTGCCTACCCCCTTCGTAAGTGCAGGTCCTAAATCAGCTTTATTCTCTGTTCCCTCACCACAATCCAGATTCTTTTGGGGAGTTACCAATACAGTAACCATACCAGGAAGTACTTAATTTATTAAGCTACTGCTTTTCTTAATCTCAGTGGAGATATTTACTGATAAACAGCTACCTACGCAGCATGTTCATGTCGTTCCTAAATGAGCTTTTATCTCTCTCCCCTCACCACAAATCAGATTCTTCTGAGGAGTTCCCAGTACATTATCCTTTCCCCTGTGTAATTACCTTAACAAGCTCCAGCTGTTTTTATTCTCAGAAGGTTTACTCCCTGATATACAGATGCCTACCCCCTTCTTAAGTGCAGGTCCTAAATAAGCTTTTTTCTCTGTTCCTTCACCACAATCCAGATTGTTTTGGGGAGTTACCAGTACAGCAACCATACCAGGAAGTACTTAATTTATTAAGCTACTGCTTTTCTTAATCTCAGTGGAGATATTTACTGATAAACAGCGACCTACACCGCATGGTCATTTCATTACTAAATGAGCTTTTATCTCTCTCCCCTCACCACAAATCAGATTCCTCTGAGGAGTTCCCAGTACATTATCCTTTCCCCTGTGTAATTAACTTAACAATCTCCAGCTGTTTTTATTCTCAGAAGGGACATTCCCTGATATACAGCTGCCTACCCCCTTTGTAAGTGCAGGTCCTAAATGAGCTTTTTTCTCTGTTCCCTCACCACAATCCAGATTCTTTTGGGAGTTACCAATACAGTAACCATACCAGGAAGTACTTAATTTATTAAGCTACTGATTTTCTTAATCTCAGTGGAGATATTTACTGATAAGCAGCTACCTATGCAGCATGGTCGTGTCGTTCCTAAATGAGCTTTTATCTCTCTCCCATCACCCACAAATCAGATTCTTCTGAGGAGCGCCCAGTACATTATCCTTTCCCCTGTGTAATTACTTTAACAAGCTCCAGCTGTTTTCATTCTCAGAAGGGATACTCTCTGATATACAGCTGCTTACCCCCTTCGTATGTGCAGGTCCTAAATGAGCTTTTTTCTCTGTTCCCTCACCACAATCCAGATTCTTTTAGGGAGTTACCAGTACAGTAACCATACCAGGAAGTACTTAATTTATTAAGCTACTGCTTTTCTTAATCTCAGTGGAGATATTTACTGATAAACAGCTACCTACGCACCATGTTCATGTAGTTCCTAAATGAGCTTTTATCTCTCTCCCCTCACCACAAATCAGATTCTTCTGAGGAGTTCCCAGTACATTATCCTTTCCCCTGTGTAATTACCTTAACAAGCTCCAGCTGTTTTTATTCTGAGAAGGTTTACTCCCTGATATACAGCTGCCTACCCCCTTCGTAAGTGCAGGTCCTAAATGAGCTTTTTTCTCTGTTCCCTCTCCACAATCCAGATTCTTTTGGGGAGTTACCAGTACAGTAACCATACCAGGAAGTACTTAATTTATTAGGCTACTGCTTTTCTTAATCTTAGTGGATTTATTTACTGATAAACAGCTACCTATGCAGCATGTTCATGTCGTTCCTAAATGAGCTTTTATCTCTCTCCCCTCACCACAAATCAGATTCTTCTGAGGAGTTCCCAGTACATTATCCTTTCCCCTGTGTAATTACCTTAACAAGCTCCAGCTGTTTTTATTCTCAGAAGGTTTACTCCCTGATATACAGCTGCCTACCCCCTTCGTAAGTGCAGGTCCTAAATGAGTTTTTTTCTCTGTTCCCTCAGCACAATCCAGATTATTTTGGGGAGTTACCAGTACAGTAACCATACCAGGAAGTACTTAATTTTTTAAGCTACTGCTTTTCTTAATCTCAGTGGAGATATTTACTGATAAACAGCTACCTACGCAGCATGTTCATGTCGTTCCTAAATGAGCTTTTGTCTCTCTCCCCTCACCACAAATCAGATTCTTCTGAGGAGTTCCCAGTACATTATCCTTTCCCCTGTGTAATTACCTTAACAAGCTCCAGCTGTTTTTATTCTCAGAAGGTTTAATCCCTGATATACAGTTTCGTACCCCCTTCGTAAGTGCAGGTCCTAAATGAGCTTTTTTCTCTGTTCCCTCACCACAATCCAGATTCTTTTGGGGAGTTACCAGTACAGTAACCATACCAGGAAGTACTTAATTTATTAAGCTAATGCTTTTCTTAATCGCAGTGGAGATATTTACTAATAAACAGCTACCTAATCAGCATGTTCATGTCGTTCCTAAATGAGCTTTTATCTCTCTCCCCTCACCACAAATCAGATTCTTCTGAGGAATTCCCAGTACATTATCCTTTCCCCTGTGTAATTACCTTAACAAGCTCCAGCTGTTTTTATTCTGAGAAGGTTTACTCCCTGATATACAGCTGCCTACCCCCTTCGTAAGTGTAGGTCCTAAATGAGCTTTTTTCTCTGTTCCCTCACCACAATCCAGAATCTTTAGGGGAGTTACCACTACAGTAACCATAAAAGGAAGTATTTAATTTATTAAGCTACTGCTTTTCTTAATCGCATTGGAGATATTTACTGATAAACAGCTACCTATGCAGCATGTTCATGTCGTACCTAAATTAGCTTTTATCTCTCTCCTCTCGCCACTAATCAGATTCTTCTGAGGAGTTCCCAGTACATTATCCTTTCCCCTGTGTAATTACCTTAACAAGCTCCATCTGTTTTTATTCTCAGAAGGTTTACTCCCAGATATACAGCTGCCTACCCCCTTCGTAAGTGCAGGTCCTAAATGAGCTTTTTTCTCTGTTCCCTCACCACAATCCAGATTCTTTTGGGGAGTTTCCAGTACAGGATCCATAACAGGAAGTACTGAATTTATTAAGTTACTGCTTTTCTTAATCGCAGTGGAGATATTTACTGATAAACAGCTACCTATGCAGCTTGTTCATGTCGTTCCTAAATGAGATTTTATCTCTTTCCCCTCACCTCAAATCAGATTCTTCTGAGGAGTTCCCAGTACATTATCCTTTCCCCTGTGTAATTACCTTAACAAGCTCCAGCTGTTTTTATTCTCAGAAGGTTTAATCCCTGATATACAGCTTCCTACCCCCTTCGTAAGTGCAGGTCCTAAATGAGCTTTTTTCTCTGTTCCCTCACCACAATCCAGATTCTTTTGGGGAGTTACCAGTATAGTAACCATACCAGGAAGTACTTAATTTATTAAGCTACTGCTTTTCTTAATCTCAGTGGAGATATTTACTGATAAACAGCTACCTACGCAGCATGTTCATTTCGTTCCTAAATGAGCTTTTATCTCTCTCCCCTCACCACAAATCAGATTCTTCTGAGGAGTTCCCAGTACATTTTCCTTTCCCCTGTATAATTCCCTTAACAAGCTCCAGCTGTTTTTATTCTCAGAAGGTTTACTCCCTGATATACAGCTGCCTACCCCCTTCGTAAGTGCAGGTCCTAAATGAGCTTTTTCTCTGTTCCCTCACCATAATCCAGATTCTTTTGGGGAGTTACCAGTACAGTAAACAACCAGGAAGTAATTAATTTATTAAGCTACTGCTTTTCTTAATCTCAGTGGAGATATTTACTGATAAACAGCTGCCTATGCAGCATTTTCATGTCGTTCCTAAATGAGCTTTTATCTCTCTCCCCTCACCACAAATCAGATTCTTCTGAGGAGGTCCCAGTACATTATGCTTTCCCCTGTGTAATTAACTTAACAAGCTCCAGCTGTTTTTATTCTCAGAAGGATATTCCCTGATATACAGCTGCCTACCCCCTTCGTAATTGCAGGGCCAAATGAGCTTTTTTCTCTGTTCCCTCACCACAATCCAGATTTTTTTGGGGGATATTTACTGATGAACAGCCACCTATGCAGCATGTTCATGTCGTTCCTAAATGAGCTTTTATCTCTCTCCCCTCCCAAAAATCAGATTCTTCTGAGGAGTTCCCAGTACATTATCCTTTCCCCTGTGTAATTAACTAAACAAGCACCAGCTGTTTTTATTCTCAGAAGGTTTACTCCCTGATATACAGCTGCCTACCCCCTTCGTAATTGCAGGATCTAAATGAGCTTATTTCTCTGTTCTCTCACCACAATCCAGATTCTTTTGGGGAGTTACCAGTACAGTAACCATACCAGGAAGTACTTAATTTATTAAGCTACTGCTTTTCTTAATCTCAGTGGAGATATTTACTGATAAACAGCTACCTATGCAGCATTTTCATGTCGTTCCTAAATGAGCTTTTATCTCTCTCCCCTCACCACAAATCAGATTCTTCTGAGGAGTTCCCAGTACATTATCCTTTCCCCTGTGTAATTAACTTAACAAGCTCCAGCTGTTTTTATTCTCAGAAGGGATATTCCCTGATATACAGCTGCCTACCCCCTTTGTAAGTGCAGGTCCTAAATGAGCTTTTTTCTCTGTTCCCTCACCACAATCCAGATTTTTTGGGGGGATATTTACTGATGAACAGCCACCTATGCAGCATGTTCATGTCGTACCTAAATGAGCTTTTATCTCTCTCCTCTCGCCACAAATCAGATTCTTCTGAGGAGTTCCCAGTACATTATCCTTTCCCCTGTGTAATTACCTTAACAAGCTCCATCTGTTTTTATTCTCAGAAGGTTTACTCCCTGATATACAGCTGCCTACCCCCTTCGTAAGTGCAGGTCCTAAATGAGCTTTTTTCTCTGTTCCCTCACCACAATCCAGATTCTTTTGGGGAGTTTCCAGTACAGGATCCATAACAGGAAGTACTGAATTTATTAAGTTACTGCTTTTCTTAATCGCAGTGGAGATATTTACTGATAAACAGCTACCTATGCAGCTTGTTCATGTCGTTCCTAAATGAGATTTTATCTCTTTCCCCTCACCTCAAATCAGATTCTTATGAGGAGATTCCAGTACATTATCCTTTCACCTGTGTAATTACCTCAACAAGTTCCAGCTGTTTTTATTCTCAGAAGGGATACTCCCTGATAAACAGCTGCATTCCTCCTTCGAAACTGCAGGACCTAAATGAGCTTTTTTCTCTGTTCCCTCACCACAATTCAGATTCTTTTGTGGAGTTACCAGTACAGAAACCATACCAGGAAGTATGTAATTTATTAAGCTACTGCTTTTCTTAATCTCAGTGGAGATATTTACTGATAAGCAGCTACCTATGCAGCATGGCCATGTCGTTCCTAAATGAGCTTTTATCTCTCTCCCGTCACCACAAATCAGATTCTTCTGAGGAGTTCCCAGTACATTTTCCTTTCCCCTGTGTAATTACCTTAACAAGCTCCAGCTGTTTTAATTCTCAGAAGGGATACTCTCTGATATACAGCTGCTTACCCCCTTCGTATGTGCAGGTCCTAAATGAGCTTTTTTCTCTGTGCCCTCACCACAATCCAGATTCTTTTGGGGAGTTACCAGTACAGTCACCATACCAGGAAGTACTTAATTTATTAGGCTACTGCTTTTCTTAATCTCAGTGGATTTATTTCCGGATAAACAGCTACCTACGCAGCATGTTCATGTCGTTCCTAAATGAGCTTTTATCCCTCTCCCCTCACCACAAATCAGATTCTTCTGAGGAGTTCCCAGTACATTATCCTTTCCCCTGTGTAATTACCTTAACAAGCTCCAGCTGTTTTTATTCTGAGAAGGTTTACTCCCTGATATACAGCTGCCTATCCCCTTCGTAAGTGCAGGTCTTAAATGAGCTTTTTTTCTCTGTTCCCTCACCACAATCCAGATTCTTTTGGGGAGTTACCAGTACAGTAACCATACCAGGAAGTACTTAATTTATTAAGCTACTGCTTTTCTTAATCTCAGTGGAGATATTTACTGATAAACAGCTACCTACGCAGCATGTTCATTTCGTTCCTAAATGAGCTTTTATCTCTCTCCCCTCACCACAAATCAGATTCTTCTGAGGAGTTCCCAGTACATTTTCCTTTCCCCTGTGTAATTACCTTAACAAGCTCCAGCTGTTTTTATTCTCAGAAGGTTTACTCCCTGATATACAGCTGCCTACCCCCTTCGTAAGTGCAGGTCCTAAATGAGCTTTTTTCTCTGTTCGCTCACACAATCCAGATTCTTTTGTGGAGTTACCAGTACAGTAACCATACCAGGAAGTACTTAATTTATTAAGCTACTGCTTTTCTTAATCTCAGTGGAGATATTTACTGATAAACAGCTACCTACGCAGCATGTTCATGTCGTTCCTAAATAAGCGTTTATCTCTCTCCCCTCACCACAAATCAGATTCTTCTGAGGTGTTCCCAGTACATTATCCTTTCCCCTGTGTAATTACCTTAACAAGCTCCAGCTGTTTTTATTCTCAGAAGGTTTACTCCCTGACATACAGCTGCCTATCCCCTTCGTAAGTGCAGGTCCTAAATGAGCTTTTTTCTCTGTTCCCTCACCACAATCCAGATTCTTTTGGGGAGTTACCAGTACAGTAACCATACCAGGAAGTACTTAATTTATTAAGCTACTGCTTTTCTTAATCTCAGTGGAGATATTTACTGATAAACAGCTACCTACGCAGCATGTTCATGTCGTTCTTAAATGAGCTTTTATCTCTCTCACCTCACCACAAATCAGATTCTTCTGAGGAGTTCCCAGTACATTATCCTTTCCCCTGTGTAATTACCTTAACAATCTCCAGCTGTTTTTATTCTCAGAAGGTTTAATCCCTGATATACAACTTCCTACCCCCTCGTAAGTGCAGGTCCTAAATGAGCTTTTTTCTCTGTTCCCTCACCACAATCCAGATTCTTTTGTGGAGTTACCAGTATAGTAACCATACCAGGAAGTACTTAATTTATTTAGCTACTGCTTTTCTTAATCTCAGTGGAGATATTTACTGATAAACAGCTACCTACGCAGCATGTTCATTTCGTTCCTAAATGAGCTTTTATCTCTCTCCCCTCACCACAAATCAGATTCTTCTGAGGAGTTCCCAGTACATTTTCCTTTCCCCTGTATAATTCCCTTAACAAGCTCCAGCTGTTTTTATTCTCAGAAGGTTTACTCCCTGATATACAGCTGCCTACCCCCTTCGTAAGTGCAGGTCCTAAATGAGCTTTTTCTCTGTTCCCTCATCATAATCCAGATTCTTTTGGGGAGTTACCAGTACAGTAAACAAACCAGGAAGTAATTAATTTATTAAGCTACTGCTTTTCTTAATCTCAGTGGAGATATTTACTGATAAACAGCTGCCTATGCAGCATTTTCATGTCGTTCCTAAATGAGCTTTTATCTCTCTCCCCTCACCACAAATCAGATTCTTCTGAGGAGGTCCCAGTACATTATGCTTTCCCCTGTGTAATTAACTTAACAAGCTCCAGCTGTTTTTATTCTCAGAAGGTTTACTCCCTGATATACAGCTGCCTACCCCCTTCGTAATTGCAGGGCCTAAATGAGCTTTTTTCTCTGTTCCCTCACCACAATCCAGATTTTTTTGGGGATATTTACTGATGAACAGCCACCTATGCAGCATGTTCATGTCGTTCCTAAATGAGCTTTTATCTCTCTCCCCTCCCAAAAATCAGATTCTTCTGAGGAGTTCCCAGTACATTATCCTTTCCCCTGTGTAATTAACTAAACAAGCTCCAGCTGTTTTTATTCTCAGAAGGTTTACTCCCTGATATACAGCTGCCTACCCCCTTCGTAATTGCAGGACCTAAATGAGCTTATTTCTCTGTTCTCTCACCACAATCCAGATTCTTTGGGGAGTTACCAGTACAGTAACCATACCAGGAAGTACTTAATTTATTAAGCTACTGCTTTTCTTAATCTCAGTGGAGATATTTACTGATAAACAGCTACCTATGCAGCATTTTCATGTCGTTCCTAAATGAGCTTTTATCTCTCTCCCCTCACCACAAATCAGATTCTTCTGAGGAGTTCCCAGTACATTATCCTTTCCCCTGTGTAATTAACTTAACAAGCTCCAGCTGTTTTTATTCTCAGAAGGGATATTCCCTGATATACAGCTGCCTACCCCCTTTGTAAGTGCAGGTCCTAAATGAGCTTTTTTCTCTGTTCCCTCACCACAATCCAGATTTTTTTGGGGGGGGATATTTACTGATGAACAGCCACCTATGCAGCATGTTCATGTCGTACCTAAATGAGCTTTTATCTCTCTCCTCTCGCCACAAATCAGATTCTTCTGAGGAGTTCCCAGTACATTATCCTTTCCCCTGTGTAATTACCTTAACAAGCTCCATCTGTTTTTATTCTCAGAAGGTTTACTCCCTGATATACAGCTGCCTACCCCCTTCGTAAGTGCAGGTCCTAAATGAGCTTTTTTCTCTGTTCCCTCACCACAATCCAGATTCTTTTGGGGAGTTTCCAGTACAGGATCCATAACAGGAAGTACTGAATTTATTAAGTTACTGCTTTTCTTAATCGCAGTGGAGATATTTACTGATAAACAGCTACATATGCAGCTTGTTCATGTCGTTCCTAAATGAGATTTTATCTCTTTCCCCTCACCTCAAATCAGATTCTTATGAGGAGATCCCAATACATTATCCTTTCACCTGTGTAATTACCTCAACAAGTTCCAGCTGTTTTTATTCTCAGAAGGGATACTCCCTGATAAACAGCTGCCTACCTCCTTCGAAACTGCAGGACCTAAATGAGCTTTTTTCTCTGTTCCCTCACCACAATTCAGATTCTTTTGTGGAGTTACCAGTACAGAAACCATACCAGGAAGTATGTAATTTATTAAGCTACTGCTTTTCTTAATCTCAGTGGAGATATTTACTGATAAGCAGCTACCTATGCAGCATGGTCATGTCGTTCCTAAATGAGCTTTTATCTCTCTCCCGTCACCACAAATCAGATTCTTCTGAGGAGTTCCCAGTACATTTTCCTTTCCCCTGTGTAATTACCTTAACAAGCTCCAGCTGTTTTAATTCTCAGAAGGGATACTCTCTGATATACAGCTGCTTACCCCCTTCGTATGTGCAGGTCCTAAATGAGCTTTTTTCTCTGTGCCCTCACCACAATCCAGATTCTTTTGGGAGTTACCAGTACAGTCACCATACCAGGAAGTACTTAATTTATTAGGCTACTGCTTTTCTTAATCTCAGTGGATTTATTTCGGATAAACAGCTACCTACGCAGCATGTTCATGTCGTTCCTAAATGAGCTTTTATCCCTCTCCCCTCACCACAAATCAGATTCTTCTGAGGAGTTCCCAGTACATTTTCCTTACACCTGTGTAATTACCTTAACAAGCTCCAGCTGTTTTTATTCTCAGAAGGTTTACTCCCTGATATACAGCTGCCTACCCCCTTCGTAAGTGCAGGTCCTAAATGATCTTTTTTCTCTGTTCCCTCACCACAATCCAGATTCTTTTGGGGAGTTACCAGTACAGTAACCATACCAGGAAGTACTTAATTTATTAAGCTACTGCTTTTCTTAATCTCAGTGGAGATATTTACTGATAAACAGCTACCTACGCAGCATGTTCATGTCGTTTCTAAATGAGCGTTTATCTCTCTCCCCTCACCACAAATCAGATTCTTCTGAGGTGTTC
This sequence comes from Perognathus longimembris pacificus, assembly GCF_023159225.1. Taxonomy (NCBI): domain Eukaryota; kingdom Metazoa; phylum Chordata; class Mammalia; order Rodentia; family Heteromyidae; genus Perognathus; species Perognathus longimembris. The sequence continues at coordinate 11,640 of NW_025956511.1, forward strand.
CCAGTACATTATCCTTTCCCCTGTGTAATTACCTTAACAAGCTCCAGCTGTTTTTATTCTCAGAAGGTTAACTCCCTGATATACGGCTGCCTACCCCCTTCGTAAGTGCAGGTCCTAAATGAGCTTTTTTCTCTGTTCCCTCACCACAATCCAGATTCTTTTGGGGAGTTACCAGTACAGTAACCATACCAGGAAGTACTTTATTTATTAAGCTACTGCTTTTCTTAATCTCATTGGAGATATTTACTGATAAACAGCGACATACACCGCATGGTCATTTCGTTCCTAAATGAGCTTTTATCTCTCTCCCCTCACCACAAATCAGATTCCTCTGAGGAGTTCCCAGTACATTATCCTTTCCCCTGTGTAATTACCTTGACAAGCTCCAGCTGTTTTTATTCTCAGAAGGTTTACTCCCTGATATACAGCTGCCTACCCCCTTCATAATTGCAGGACCTAAATGAGCTTATTTCTCTGTTCTCTCACCACAATCCAGATTCTTTTGGGGAGTTAACAGTACAGTAACCATACCAGGAAGTACTTAATTTATTAAGCTACTGCTTTTCTTAATCTCAGGGGAGATATTTACTGATAAACAGTTACCTATGCAGCATTTTCATGTCGTTCCTAAATGAGCTTTTATCTCTCTCCCCTCACCACAAATCAGATTCTTCTGAGGAGTTCCCAGTACATTATCCTTTCCCCTGTGTAATTAACTTAACAAGCTCCAGCTGTTTTTATTCTCAGAAGGGATATTCCCTGATATACAGCTGCCTACCCCCTTCGTAAGTGCAGGTCCTAAATGAGCTTTTTTCTCTGTTCCCTCACCACAATCCAGATTTTTTGGGGGATATTTACTGATGAACCGCCACCTATGCAGCATGTTCATGTCGTACCTAAATGAGCTTTTATCTCTCTCCTCTCGCCACAAAATCAGATTCTTCTGCTGAGTTCCCAGTACATTATCCTTTCCCCTGTCTAATTACCTTAACAAGCTCCAGCTGTTTTTATTCTCAGAAGGTTTACTCCCTGATATACAGCTGCCTACCCCCTTCGTAAGTGCAGGTCCTAAATGAGCTTTTTTCTCTGTTCCCTCACCACAATCCAGATACTTTTGTGGAGTTACCAGTACAGTAACCATACCAGGAAGTACTTGACTTATTAAGTTACTGCTCTTCATAATATCAGTGGAGATATTTCCTGATAAACATCTACCTACGCAGCATATTCATGTCGTTCCTAAATGATCTTTTATCGCCATCCCCTCACCACAAATCTGATTCTTCTGAGGAGTTCCCAGTACATTATCCTTTCCCCTGTGTAATTACCTTAACAAGCTCTAGCTGTTTTTATTCTCAGAAGTTTTACTCCCTGATATACAGCAGCATACCCCCTTCGTAAGTGCAGGTCGTAAATGAGCTTTTTTCTCTGTTCCCCTACCACAATCCAGAATCTTTTGGGGGGTTACCAGTATAGTAACCATACCAGGAAGTACTTAATTTATTAAGCTACTGCTTTTCTTAATCTCTGTGGAGATATTTACTGATAAACAGCTACCTACGCAGCATGTTCATGTCGTTCTTAATGAGCTTTTATCTCTCTCCCCTCACCACAAATCAGATTCTTCTGAGGAGTTCCCAGTATATTTTCCTTTCTCGTGTGTATTTACCTTAACAAGCATCGGCTGTTTTTATTCTCAGAAGGTTTACTCCCTGATATACAGCTGCCTACCCCCTTCGTAAGTGCAGGTCCTAAATGAGCTTTTTTCTCTGTTCCCTCACCACAATCCAGATTCTTTTGGGGAGTTACCAGTACAGTAACCATACCAGGAAGTACTTAATTTATTAAGCTACTGCTTTTCTTAATCTCAGTGGAGATATTTACTGATAAACAGCTACGTACGCAGCATGTTCATGTCGTTCCTCAATGAGCTTTTATCTCTCTCCCCTCACCATAAATCAGATTCTTCTGAGGATTTCCCAGTACCTTATCCTTTCCCCTGTGTAATTACCTTAACAAGCTCCAGCTGTTTTTATTCTCAGAAGGTATACTCCCTGATATACAGCTGCCTACCCCCTTCGTAAGTGCAGGTCCTAAATGAGCTTTTTTCTCTGTTCCCTCACCACAATCCAGATTCTTTTGGGGAGTTACCAGTACAGTAACCATACCAGGAATTACTTAATTTATTAAGCTACTGCTTTTCTTAATCTCAGGGGAGATATTTACTGATAAACAGCTACCTACACAGCATGTTCATGTCGTTCCTAAATGAGCTTTTAACTCTCTCCCCTCACCACACATCAGATTCTTCTGAGGAGTTCCCAGTACATTATCCTATCCCCTTGTGTAATTACCTTAACAAGCTCCAGCTGTTTTTATTCTCAGAAGGTTTACTCCCTGATATACAGCTGCCTAACCCCTTCGTAAGTGCAGGTCCTAAATGAGCTTTTTTCTCTGTTTCCTCACCACAGTCCAGATTAATTTGGGGAGTTACCAGTACAGTAACCATACCAGGAAGTAACTTAATTTATTAAGCTACTGCTTTTCATAATCTCAGTGGAGATATTTACTGATAAACAGCTACGTACGCAGCATGTTCATGTCATTAATAAATGAGCTTTTATCTCGCTCCCCTCACCACAAATCAGATTCTTCTGAGGAGTTCCCAGTACATTATCCTTTCCCCTGTGTAATTACCTTAACAAGCTCCAGCTGTTTTTATTCTCAGAAGGTTTACTCCCTGATATACAGCTGCCTACCCCCTACGTAAGTGCAGGTCCTAAATGAGCTTTTTTGTCTGTTCCCTCACCACAATCCAGATTCTTTTGGGGGAGGTACCAGTACAGTAACCATACCAGGAAGTACTTAATTTATTAAGCTACTGCTTTTCTTAATCTCAGTGGGAGATATTTACTGATAAACAGCTACCTACGCAGCATGTTCATGTCGTTCCTAAATGAGCTTTTATCTCTCTCCCCTCAAAACAAATCAGATTCTTCTGAGGAGTTCCCAGTACATTATCCTTTCCCCTGTGTAATTACCTTAACATGCTCCAGCTGTTTTTATTCTCAGAAGGTTTACTCCCTGATATACAGCTGCCTACCACCTTCGTAAGTGCAGGTCCTAAATGAGCTTTTTTCTCTGTTCCCTCACCACAATCCAGATTCTTTTGGGGGACTTACCAGTACAGTAACCATACCAGGAAGTACTTAATTTATTAAGCTACTGCTTTTCTTAATCTCAGTGAAGATATTTACTGATAAACAGGTACCTACGCAGCATGTTCATGTCGTTCCTAATGAGCTTTTATCTCTCTCCCCTCACCACAAATCAGATTCTTCTGAGGAGTTCCCAGTACATTATCCTTTCCCCTGTGTAATTACCTTAACAAGCTCCAGCTGCGTTTATTCTCAGAAGGTTTACTCCCTGATATACTGCTGCCTACCCCCTTCGTAAGTGCAGGTCTTAAATGAGCTTTTTTCTCTGTTCCCTCACCACAATCCAGATTCATTTGGGGAGTTACCAGTACAGTAACCATACCAGGAAGTACATAATTTATTAAGCTACTGCTTTTCTTAATCTCAGTGGAGATATTTACTGATAAACAGCTACCTACGCAGCATGTTCATGTCGTTCCTAAATGAGCTTTTATCTCTCTCCCCTCACCACAAATCAGATTCTTCTGAGGAGTTCCAGTACATTATCCTTTCCCCTGTGTAATTACCTTAACAAGCTCCAGCTGTTTTTATTCTCAGAAGGTTTACTCCCTGATATACAGCTGCCTAACCCCTTCGTAAGTGCAGGTCCTAAATGAGCTTTTTTCTCTGTACCCTCACCACAATCCAGATTCTTTGGGGAGTTACCAGTACAGTAACCATACCAGGAAGCACTTAATTTATTAAGCTACTGCTTTTCTTAATCTCAGTGGAGATATTTACTGATAAACAGCTACCTACGCAGTAAGTTTCATGTCGTTCCTAAATGAGCTTTTATCTCTCTCCCCTCACTACAAATCAGATTTTTCTGAGGAGTTCCCAGTACATTATCCTTTCCCCTGTGTAATTACCTTAACAAGCTCCAGCTGTGTTTATTCTCAGAAGGTTACTCCCTGATATACTGCTGCCTAACCCCTTCGTAAGTGCAGGTCCTAAATGAGCTTTTTTCTCTGTTCCCTCACCACAATCCAGATTCTTTTGGGGAGTTACCAGTACAGTAACCATACCAGGAAGTACTTAATTTACTAAGCTACTGCTTTTCTTAATCTCAGTGGATATATTTACTGATAAACTGCTATGTACGCAGCATGTTCATGTCGTTCCTAAATGAGCATTTATCTCTCTCCCCTCACCACAAATCAGATTCTTCTGAGGAGTTCCCAGTACATTATCCTTTCCCCTGTGTAATTACCTTAACAAGCTCAAGCTGTGTTTATTCTCAGAAGGTTTACTCCCTGATATACAGCTGCCTACCCCCTTCGTAAGTGCAGGTCCTAAATGAGCTTTGTTCTCTGTTCCCTCACCACAATCCAGATTCTTTTGGGGAGTTACCAGTACAGTAACCATACCAGGAAGTACTTAATTTACTAAGCTACTGCTTTTCTTAATCTCAGTGGATATATTTACTGATAAACTGCTATGTACGCAGCATGTTCATGTCGTTCCTAAATGAGCTTTTATCTCTCTCCCCCTCACCACAATTCAGATTCTTCTGAGGAGTTCCCAGTACATTATCCTTTCCCCTGTGTAATTACCTTAACAAGCTCCAGCTGTGTTTATTCTCAGAAGGTTTACTCCCTGATATACTGCTGCCTACCCCCTTCGTAAGTGCAGTTCCTAAATGAGATTTTTTCTCTATTCCCTCACCACAATCCAGATTTTTTTGGGGATTTACCAGTACAGTAACCATAGCAGGAAGTACTTAATTTTTTAAGCTACTGCTTTTCTTAATCTCAGTGGAGATATTTAGTGATAAACAGCTACGTACGCAGCATGTTCATGTCGTTCCTAAATGAGCTTTTATCTCTCTCCCCTCACCACAAATCAGATTCTTCTCAGGAGTTCCCAGTACATTATCCTTTCCCCTGTGTAATTACCTTAACAAGCTCCAGCTGTTTTTATTCTCAGAAGGTTTACTCCCTGATATACTGCTGCCTACCCCCCTTCGTAAGTGCAGGTCCTAAATGAGCTTTTTTCTCTGTTCCCTCACCAAAATCCAGATTCTTTTGGGGAGTTACCGGTACAATAACCCTACCAGGAAGTAACTTAATTTATTAAGCTACTGCTTTACTTAATCTCAGTGGAGATATTTACTGATAAACAGGTACCTACGCAGCATGTTCATGTCGTTCCTAAATGAGCTTTTATCTCTCTCCCCTCACCACAAATCAGATTCTTCTGAGGAGTTCCCAGTACATTATCCTTTCCCCTGTGTAATTACCTTAACAAGCTCCAGCTGTTTTTATTCTCAGAAGGTTTACTGCCTGATATACAGCTGCCTACCCTCTTCGTAAGTGCAGGTCCTAAATGAGATTTTTTCTCTGTTCCCTCACCACAATCCAGATTCTTTTGGGGAGTTACCAGTACAGTAACCATACCAGGAAGTACTTAATTTATTAAGCTACTGCTTTTCTTAATCTCAGTGGAGATATTTACTGATAAACAGCTACGTACGCAGCATGTTCATGTCGTTCCTAAATGAACTTTTATCTCTCTCCCCCTCACCACAAATCAGATTCTTCTGAGGAGTTCCCAGTATATTATCCTTTCCCCTGTGTAATTACCTTAACAATCTCCAGCTGCTTTTATTCTCAGAAGGTTTACTCCCTGATATACAGCTGCCTACCCCCTTCTTAAGTGCAGGTCCTAAATGAGCTTTTTTTCTCTGTTCCCTCACCACAATCCAGATTCTTTTGGGGAGTTACCAGTACAGTAACCATACCAGGAAGTACTTAATTTATTAAGCTACTGCTTTTCTTAATCTCAGTGGAGATATTTACTGATAAACAGCTACGTACGCAGCATGTTCATGTCATTAATAAATGAGCTTTTATCTCGCTCCCCTCACCACAAATCAGATTCTTCTGAGGAGTTCCCAGTACATTATCCTTTCCCCTGTGTAATTACCTTAACAAGCTCCAGCTGTTTTTATTCTCAGAAGGTTTACTCCCTGATATACAGCTGCCTACCCCCTACGTAAGTGCAGGTCCTAAATGAGCTTTTTTGTCTGTTCCCCTCACCACAATCCAGATTCTTTTGGGGAGGTACCAGTACAGTAACCATACCAGGAAGTACTTAATTTATTAAGCTACTGCTTTTCTTAATCTCAGTGGAGATATTTACTGATAAACAGCTACCTAAGCAGCATGTTCATGTCGTTCCTAAATGAGCTTTTATCTCTCTCCCCTCAAAACAAATCAGATTCTTCTGAGGAGTTCCCAGTACATTATCCTTTCCCCTGTGTAATTACCTTAACATGCTCCAGCTGTTTTTATTCTCAGAAGGTTTACTCCCTGATATACAGCTGCCTACCACCTTCGTAAGTGCAGGTCCTAAATGAGCTTTTTTCTCTGTTCCCTCACCACAATCCAGATTCTTTTGGGGACTTACCAGTACAGTAACCATACCAGGAAGTACTTAATTTATTAAGCTACTGCTTTTCTTAATCTCAGTGAAGATATTTACTGATAAACAGGTACCTACGCAGCATGTTCATGTCGTTCCTAAATGAGCTTTTATCTCTCTCCCCTCACCACAAATCAGATTCTTCTGAGGAGTTCCCAGTACATTATCCTTTCCCCTGTGTAATTACCTTAACAAGCTCCAGCTGCGTTTATTCTCAGAAGGTTTACTCCCTGATATACTGCTGCCTACCCCCCTTCGTAAGTGCAGGTCTTAAATGAGCTTTTTCTCTGTTCCCCTCACCACAATCCAGATTCATTTGGGGAGTTACCAGTACAGTAACCATACAGGAAGTACATAATTTATTAAGCTACTGCTTTTCTTAATCTCAGTGGAGATATTTACTGATAAACAGCTACCTACGCAGCATGTTCATGTCGTTCCTAAATGAGCTTTTATCTCTCTCCCCTCACCACAAATCAGATTCTTCTGAGGAGTTCCCAGTACATTATCCTTTCCCCTGTGTAATTACCTTAACAAGCTCCAGCTGTTTTTATTCTCAGAAGGTTTACTCCCTGATATACAGCTGCCTAACCCCTTCGTAAGTGCAGGTCCTAAATGAGCTTTTTTCTCTGTACCCCTCACCACAATCCAGATTCTTTGGGGAGTTACCAGTACAGTAACCATACCAGGAAGCACTTAATTTATTAAGCTACTGCTTTTCCTTAATCTCAGTGGAGATATTTACTGATAAACAGCTACCTACGCAGTATGTTCATGTCGTTCCTAAATGAGCTTTTATCTCTCTCCCCTCACTACAAATCAGATTTTTCTGAGGAGTTCCCAGTACATTATCCTTTCCCCTGTGTAATTACCTTAACAAGCTCCAGCTGTGTTTATTCTCAGAAGGTTTACTCCCTGATATACTGCTGCCTAACCCCTTCGTAAGTGCAGGTCCTAAATGAGCTTTTTTCTCTGTTCCCTCACCACAATCCAGATTCTTTTGGGGAGTTACCAGTACAGTAACCATACCAGGAAGTACTTAATTTACTAAGCTACTGCTTTTCTTAATCTCAGTGGATATATTTACTGATAAACTGCCTATGTACGCAGCATGTTCATGTCGTTCCTAAATGAGCATTTATCTCTCTCCCCTCACCACAAATCAGATTCTTCTGAGGAGTTCCCAGTACATTATCCTTTCCCCTGTGTAATTACCTTAACAAGCTCAAGCTGTGTTTATTCTCAGAAGGTTTACTCCCTGATATACAGCTGCCTACCCCCTTCGTAAGTGCAGGTCCTAAATGAGCTTTGTTCTCTGTTCCCTCACCACAATCCAGATTCTTTTGGGGAGTTACCAGTACAGTAACCATACCAGGAAGTACTTAATTTACTAAGCTACTGCTTTTCTTAATCTCAGTGGATATATTTACTGATAAACTGCTATGTACGCAGCATGTTCATGTCGTTCCTAAATGAGCTTTTATCTCTCTCCCCTCACCACAATTCAGATTCTTCTGAGGAGTTCCCAGTACATTATCCTTTCCCCTGTGTAATTACCTTAACAAGCTCCAGCTGTGTTTATTCTCAGAAGGGTTTACTCCCTGATATACTGCTGCCTACCCCCTTCGTAAGTGCAGTTCCTAAATGAGATTTTTTCTCTATTCCCTCACCACAATCCAGATTTTTTTTGGGGATTTACCAGTACAGTAACCATAGCAGGAAGTACTTAATTTTTTAAGCTACTGCTTTTCTTAATCTCAGTGGAGATATTTAGTGATAAACAGCTACGTACGCAGCATGTTCATGTCGTTCCTAAATGAGCTTTTATCTCTCTCCCCTCACCACAAATCAGATTCTTCTCAGGAGTTCCCAGTACATTATCCTTTCCCCTGTGTAATTACCTTAACAAGCTCCAGCTGTTTTTATTCTCAGAAGGTTTACTCCCTGATATACTGCTGCCTACCCCCTTCGTAAGTGCAGGTCCTAAATGAGCTTTTTTCTCTGTTCCCTCACCAAAATCCAGATTCTTTTGGGGAGTTACCGGTACAATAACCCTACCAGGAAGTACTTAATTTATTAAGCTACTGCTTTACTTAATCTCAGTGGAGATATTTACTGATAAACAGGTACCTACGCAGCATGTTCATGTCGTTCCTAAATGAGCTTTTATCTCTCTCCCCTCACCACAAATCAGATTCTTCTGAGGAGTTCCCAGTACATTATCCTTTCCCCTGTGTAATTACCTTAACAAGCTCCAGCTGTTTTTATTCTCAGAAGGTTTACTGCCTGATATACAGCTGCCTACCCTCTTCGTAAGTGCAGGTCCTAAATGAGATTTTTTCTCTGTTCCCTCACCACAATCCAGATTCTTTTGGGGAGTTACCAGTACAGTAACCATACCAGGAAGTACTTAATTTATTAAGCTACTGCTTTTCTTAATCTCAGTGGAGATATTTACTGATAAACAGCTACGTACGCAGCATGTTCATGTCGTTCCTAAATGAACTTTTATCTCTCTCCCCTCACCACAAATCAGATTCTTCTGAGGAGTTCCCAGTATATTATCCTTTCCCCTGTGTAATTACCTTAACAATCTCCAGCTGCTTTTATTCTCAGAAGGTTTACTCCCTGATATACAGCTGCCTACCCCCTTCTTAAGTGCAGGTCCTAAATGAGCTTTTTTTCTCTGTTCCCTCACCACAATCCAGATTCTTTTGGGGAGTTACCAGTACAGTAACCATACCAGGAAGTACTTAATTTATTAAGCTACTGCTTTTCTTAATCTCAGTGGAGATATTTACTGATAAACAGCTACCTACGCAGCATGTTCATGTCGTTCCTAAATGAGCTTTTATCTCTCTCCCCTCACCAAAAATCAGATTCTTCTGAAGAGTTCCCAGTACATTATCCTTTCCCCTGTGTAATTACCTTAACAAGCTCCAGCTGTTTTTATTCTCAGAAGTTTTACTCCCTGATATACAGCTGCCTACCCCCTTCGTAAGTGCAGGTCCTAAATGAGCTTTTTTCTCTGTTCCCTCACCACAATCCAGATTCTTTTGGGGGAGGTACCAGTACAGTAACCATACCAGGAAGTACTTAATTTATTAAGCTACTGCTTTTCTTAATCTCAGTGGAGATATTTACTGATAAACAGCTACCTACGCAGCATGTTCATGTCGTTCCTAAATGAGCTTTTATCTCTCTCCCCTCACCACAAATCAGATTCTTCTGAGGAGTTCCCAGTACATTATCCTTTCCCCTGTGTAATTACCTTAACAAGCTCCAGCTGTTTTTATTCTCAGAAGGTTTACTCCCTGATATACAGCTGCTTACCCCCTTCGTAAGTGCAGGTCCTAAATGAGCTTGTCTCTCTGTTCCCTCACCACAATCAAGATTCATTTGGGGAGTTACCAGTAGAGTACCCATACCAGGAAGTACTTAATTTATTGGGCTACTGCTTTTCTTAATCTCAGTGGATTTATTTACGTATAAACAGCTACCTACGCAGCATGTTCATGTCGTTCCTAAATGAGCTTTTATCTCTCACCCCTCACCACAAATCAGATTCTTCTGAGGAGCTCCCAGTACATTATCCTTTCCCCTGTGTAATTACATTAACAAGCTCCAGCTGTTTTTATTCTCAGAATGTTTACTCCCTGATATAACACTGCCTACCCCCTTTGTAAGTGCAGGTCCTAAATGAGCTTTTTTCTCTGTTCCCTCACCACAATCCAGATTCTTTTCGGGAGTTACCAGTACAGTAACCATACCAGGAAGTACTTAATTTATTAAGCTGCTGCTTTTCTTAATCTCAGTGGAGATATTTACTGATAAACAGCTACCTACGCAGCATGTTCATGTCGTTCCAAAAGGAGCTTTTTTCTCTCTCCCCTCACCACAAATCAGATTCTTCTGAGGAGTTCCCAGTACATTATCCTTTCTGCTGTGTAATTACCTTAACAAGCTCCAGCTGTTTTTATTCTCAGAAGGTTTACTCACTGATATACAACTGCCTACCCCCTTCGTAAGTGCAGGTCCTAAATGAGCTTTTTTTTCTGTTTCCGCACCACAATCCAGATTCTTTTGGCGAGTTACCAGTAAAGTAACCATACCAGGATGTACTTAATTTATTAAGCTACTGCTTTTCTTAATTTCAGTGGAGATATTTACTGACAAACATCTACCTACGCAGCATGTTCATGTCGTTCCTAAATGAGCTTTTATCTCTCTCCCCTCACCACAAATCAGATTCTTCTGAGGATTTCCCATTACATTATCCTTTCCCCTGTGTAATTACCTTAACAATCTCCAGCTGTTTTTATTCTCAGAAGGTTTACTCACTGATATACTGCGGCCTACCCCCTTCGTAAGTGCAGTTCCTAAATGAGCTTTTTTCTCTGTTCCCTCACCACAATCCAGATTCTTTTGGGGAGTTACCAGTACAGTAACCATACCAGGAAGTACTTAATTTATTAAGCTACTGCTTTTCTTAATCTCAGTGGAGATATTTACTGATAAACAGCTACCTACGCAGCATGTTCATGTCGTTTCTAAATGAGCTTTTATCTCTCTGCCCTCACCACAAATCAGATTCTTCTGAGGAGTTCCCAGTACATTATCCTTTCCCCTGTGTAATTACCTTAACAAGCTCCAGCTGTTTTTATTCTCAGAAGGTTTACTCCCTGATATACAGCTGCCTACCCCCTTCGTAAGTGCAGGTCTTAAATGAGCTTTTTTCTCTGTTCCCTCACCACAATCCAGATTCTTTTGGGGAGTTACCAGTACAGTAACCATACCAGGAAGTACTTAATTCGTTAAGCTACAGCTTTTTTTAATCTCAGTGGAGATATTTACTGATAAACAGCTACCTACGCAGCATGTTCATGTCGTTCCTAAATGAGCTTTTATCTTTATCCTCACCACAAATCAGATTCTTCTGAGGAGTTCCCAGTACATTATCCTTTCCCCTGTGTAATTACCTTAACAAGCTCCAGCGGTTTTTACTCTCAGAAGGTTTACTCCCTGATATCCTGCGGCCAACCCCCTTCGTAAGTGCAGGTCCTAAATGAGCTTTTTTCTCTGTTCCCTCACCACAATCCAGATTCTTTTGGGGAGTTACCAGTACAGTAACCATACCAGGAAGTACTTAATTTATTAAGCTACAGCTTTTCTTAATCTCAGTGGAGATATTTACTGATAAACAGCTACCTACGCAGCACGTTCATGTCGTTCTTAAATGAGATTTTATCTCTCTCCTCACCACAAATCAGATTGTTCTGAGGAGATCCCAGTACATTATCCTTTCCCCTGTGTAATTACCTTAACATGCTCCAGCTGTTTTTACTCTCAGAAGGTTTACTCCCTGATATACTGCGGCCAACCCCCTTCGTAAGTGCAGGTCCTAAATGAGCTTTTTTCTCTGTTCCCTCACCACAATCCAGATTATTTTGGGGAGTTACCAGTACAGTAACCATACCAGGAAGTACTTAATTCATTAAGCTACTGCTTTTCTTAATCTCAGTGGAGATATTTACTGATAAACAGCTACCTATGCAGCATGTTCATGTCGTTCCTAAATGAGCTTTTATCTCTCTGCCCTCACCACAAATCAGATTCTTCTGAGGAGTTCCCTTTACATTATCCTTTCCCCTGTGTAATTACCTTAACAAGCTCCAGCTGTTTTTATTCTCAGAAGGTTTACTCCCTGATATACAGCTGCCTACCACCTTCGTAAGTGCAGGTCCTAAATGAGCTTTTTTCTCTGTTCCCTCACCACAATCCAGATTCTTTTGGGGAGTTACCAGTACAGTAACCATACCAGGAAGTACTTAATTCATTAAGCTACAGCTTTTCTTAATCTCAGTGGAGATATTTACTGATAAACAGCTACCTACGCAGCATGTTCATGTCGTTCCTAAATGAGCTTTTATCTCTCACCCCTCACCACAAATCAGATTCTTCTGAGGAGCTCCCAGTACATTATCCTTTCCCCTGTGTAATTACATTAACAAGCTCCAGCTGTTTTTATTCTCAGAATGTTTACTCCCTGATATAACTCTGCCTACCCCCTTTGTAAGTGCAGGTCCTAAATGAGCTTTTTTCTCTGTTCCCTCACCACAATCCAGATTCTTTTCGGGAGTTACCAGTACAGTAACCATACCAGGAAGTACTTAATTTATTAAGCTGCTGCTTTTCTTAATCTCAGTGGAGATATTTACTGATAAACAGCTACCTACGCAGCATGTTCATGTCGTTCCAAAAGGAGCTTTTTTCTCTCTCCCCTCACCACAAATCAGATTCTTCTGAGGAGTTCCGAGTACATTATCCTTTCTGCTGTGTAATTACCTTAACAAGCTCCAGCTGTTTTTATTCTCAGAAGGTTTACTCCCTGATATACAGCTGCCTACCACCTTCGTAAGTGCAGGTCCTAAATGAGCTTTTTTCTCTGTTCCCTCACCACAATCCAGATTCTTTTGGGGAGTTACCAGTACAGTAACCATACCAGGAAGTACTTAATTCATTAAGCTACAGCTTTTCTTAATCTCAGTGGAGATATTTACTGATAAACAGCTACCTACGCAGCATGTTCATGTCGTTCCTAAATGAGCTTTTATCTCTCTCCCCTCACCACAAATCAGATTCTTCTGAGGAAGGTCCCAGTACATTATCCTTTCCCCTGTGTAATTACCTTAACAAACTCCAGGTGTTTTTATTCTCAGGTTTACTCCCTGATATACAGCTGCCTACCCCCTTCGTAAGTGCAGGTCCTAAATGAGCTTTTTTCTCTGTTCCCTCACCACAATCCAGATTCTTTTGGGGAGTTACCAGTACAGTAACCATACCAGAAAGTACTTAATTCATTAAGCTACAGCTTTTCTTAATATCAGTGGAGATATTTACTGATAGACAGCTACCTACGCAGCATGTTCATGTCGTTCCTAAATGAGCTTTTATCTCTCTCCTCACCACAAATCAGATTCTTCTGAGGAGTTCCCAGTACATTATCCTTTCCCCTGTGTAATTACCTTAACAAGCTCCAGCTGTTTTTTACTCTCAGAAGGTTTACTCCCTGATATACTGCGGCCAACCCCCTTCGTAAGTGCAGGTCCTAAATGAGCTTTTTTCTCTGTTCCCTCACCACAATCCAGATTCTTTTGGGGAGTTACCAGTACAGTAACCATACCAGGAAGTACTTAATTGATTAAGCTACTGCTTTTCTTAATCTCAGTGGAGATATTTACTGATAAACAGCTACCTACGCAGCATGTTCATGTCGTTCCTAAATGAGCTTTTATCTCTCTCCCCTCACCACAAATCAGATTCTTCTGAGGAGTTCCCAGTACATTATCCTTTCCCCTGTGTAATTACCTTAACAAGCTCCAGCTGTTTTTATTCTCAGAAGGTTTACTCCCTGATATACAGCTGCCTAACCCCTTCGTAAGTGCAGGTCCTAAATGAGCTTTTTTCTCTGTACCCTCACCACAATCCAGATTCTTTGGGGAGTTACCAGTACAGTAACCATACCAGGAAGCACTTAATTTATTAAGCTACTGCTTTTCTTAATCTCAGTGGAGATATTTACTGATAAACAGCTACCTACGCAGTATGTTCATGTCGTTCCTAAATGAGCTTTTATCTCTCTCCCCTCACTACAAATCAGATTTTTCTGAGGAGTTCCCAGTACATTATCCTTTCCCCTGTGTAATTACCTTAACAAGCTCCAGCTGTGTTTATTCTCAGAAGGTTTACTCCCTGATATACTGCTGCCTAACCCCTTCGTAAGTGCAGGTCCTAAATGAGCTTTTTTCTCTGTTCCCTCACCACAATCCAGATTCTTTTGGGGAGTTACCAGTACAGTAACCATACCAGGAAGTACTTAATTTACTAAGCTACTGCTTTTCTTAATCTCAGTGGATATATTTACTGATAAACTGCTATGTACGCAGCATGTTCATGTCGTTCCTAAATGAGCATTTATCTCTCTCCCCTCACCACAAATCAGATTCTTCTGAGGAGTTCCCAGTACATTATCCTTTCCCCTGTGTAATTACCTTAACAAGCTCAAGCTGTGTTTATTCTCAGAAGGTTTACTCCCTGATATACAGCTGCCTACCCCCTTCGTAAGTGCAGGTCCTAAATGAGCTTTGTTCTCTGTTCCCTCACCACAATCCAGATTCTTTTGGGGAGTTACCAGTACAGTAACCATACCAGGAAGTACTTAATTTACTAAGCTACTGCTTTTCTTAATCTCAGTGGATATATTTACTGATAAACTGCTATGTACGCAGCATGTTCATGTCGTTCCTAAATGAGCTTTTATCTCTCTCCCCTCACCACAATTCAGATTCTTCTGAGGAGTTCCCAGTACATTATCCTTTCCCCTGTGTAATTACCTTAACAAGCTCCAGCTGTGTTTATTCTCAGAAGGTTTACTCCCTGATATACTGCTGCCTACCCCCTTCGTAAGTGCAGTTCCTAAATGAGATTTTTTCTCTATTCCCTCACCACAATCCAGATTTTTTTGGGGATTTACCAGTACAGTAACCATAGCAGGAAGTACTTAATTTTTTAAGCTACTGCTTTTCTTAATCTCAGTGGAGATATTTAGTGATAAACAGCTACGTACGCAGCATGTTCATGTCGTTCCTAAATGAGCTTTTATCTCTCTCCCCTCACCACAAATCAGATTCTTCTCAGGAGTTCCCAGTACATTATCCTTTCCCCTGTGTAATTACCTTAACAAGCTCCAGCTGTTTTTATTCTCAGAAGGTTTACTCCCTGATATACTGCTGCCTACCCCCTTCGTAAGTGCAGGTCCTAAATGAGCTTTTTTCTCTGTTCCCTCACCAAAATCCAGATTCTTTTGGGGAGTTACCGGTACAATAACCCTACCAGGAAGTACTTAATTTATTAAGCTACTGCTTTACTTAATCTCAGTGGAGATATTTACTGATAAACAGGTACCTACGCAGCATGTTCATGTCGTTCCTAAATGAGCTTTTATCTCTCTCCCCTCACCACAAATCAGATTCTTCTGAGGAGTTCCCAGTACATTATCCTTTCCCCTGTGTAATTACCTTAACAAGCTCCAGCTGTTTTTATTCTCAGAAGGTTTACTGCCTGATATACAGCTGCCTACCCTCTTCGTAAGTGCAGGTCCTAAATGAGATTTTTTCTCTGTTCCCTCACCACAATCCAGATTCTTTTGGGGAGTTACCAGTACAGTAACCATACCAGGAAGTACTTAATTTATTAAGCTACTGCTTTTCTTAATCTCAGTGGAGATATTTACTGATAAACAGCTACGTACGCAGCATGTTCATGTCGTTCCTAAATGAACTTTTATCTCTCTCCCCTCACCACAAATCAGATTCTTCTGAGGAGTTCCCAGTATATTATCCTTTCCCCTGTGTAATTACCTTAACAATCTCCAGCTGCTTTTATTCTCAGAAGGTTTACTCCCTGATATACAGCTGCCTACCCCCTTCTTAAGTGCAGGTCCTAAATGAGCTTTTTTCTCTGTTCCCTCACCACAATCCAGATTCTTTTGGGGAGTTACCAGTACAGTAACCATACCAGGAAGTACTTAATTTATTAAGCTACTGCTTTTCTTAATCTCAGTGGAGATATTTACTGATAAACAGCTACCTACGCAGCATGTTCATGTCGTTCCTAAATGAGCTTTTATCTCTCTCCCCTCACCAAAAATCAGATTCTTCTGAAGAGTTCCCAGTACATTATCCTTTCCCCTGTGTAATTACCTTAACAAGCTCCAGCTGTTTTTATTCTCAGAAGTTTTACTCCCTGATATACAGCTGCCTACCCCCTTCGTAAGTGCAGGTCCTAAATGAGCTTTTTTCTCTGTTCCCTCACCACAATCCAGATTCTTTTGGGGAGTTACCAGTACAGTAACCATACCAGGAAGTACTTAATTTATTAAGCTACTGCTTTTCTTAATCTCAGTGGAGATATTTACTGATAAACAGCTACCTACGCAGCATGTTCATGTCGTTCCTAAATGAGCTTTTATCTCTCTCCCCTCACCACAAATCAGATTCTTCTGAGGAGTTCCCAGTACATTATCCTTTCCCCTGTGTAATTACCTTAACAAGCTCCAGCTGTTTTTATTCTCAGAAGGTTTACTCCCTGATATACAGCTGCTTACCCCCCTTCGTAAGTGCAGGTCCTAAATGAGCTTGTCTCTCTGTTCCCTCACCACAATCAAGATTCATTTGGGGAGTTACCAGTAGAGTACCCATACCAGGAAGTACTTAATTTATTGGGCTACTGCTTTTCTTAATCTCAGTGGATTTATTTACGTATAAACAGCTACCTACGCAGCATGTTCATGTCGTTCCTAAATGAGCTTTTATCTCTCACCCCTCACCACAAATCAGATTCTTCTGAGGAGCTCCCAGTACATTATCCTTTCCCCTGTGTAATTACATTAACAAGCTCCAGCTGTTTTTATTCTCAGAATGTTTACTCCCTGATATAACACTGCCTACCCCCTTTGTAAGTGCAGGTCCTAAATGAGCTTTTTTCTCTGTTCCCTCACCACAATCCAGATTCTTTTCGGGAGTTACCAGTACAGTAACCATACCAGGAAGTACTTAATTTATTAAGCTGCTGCTTTTCTTAATCTCAGTGGAGATATTTACTGATAAACAGCTACCTACGCAGCATGTTCATGTCGTTCCAAAAGGAGCTTTTTTCTCTCTCCCCTCACCACAAATCAGATTCTTCTGAGGAGTTCCCAGTACATTATCCTTTCTGCTGTGTAATTACCTTAACAAGCTCCAGCTGTTTTTATTCTCAGAAGGTTTACTCACTGATATACAACTGCCTACCCCCTTCGTAAGTGCAGGTCCTAAATGAGCTTTTTTTTCTGTTTCCGCACCACAATCCAGATTCTTTTGGCGAGTTACCAGTAAAGTAACCATACCAGGATGTACTTAATTTATTAAGCTACTGCTTTTCTTAATTTCAGTGGAGATATTTACTGACAAACATCTACCTACGCAGCATGTTCATGTCGTTCCTAAATGAGCTTTTATCTCTCTCCCCTCACCACAAATCAGATTCTTCTGAGGATTTCCCATTACATTATCCTTTCCCCTGTGTAATTACCTTAACAATCTCCAGCTGTTTTTATTCTCAGAAGGTTTACTCACTGATATACTGCGGCCTACCCCCTTCGTAAGTGCAGTTCCTAAATGAGCTTTTTTCTCTGTTCCCTCACCACAATCCAGATTCTTTTGGGGAGTTACCAGTACAGTAACCATACCAGGAAGTACTTAATTTATTAAGCTACTGCTTTTCTTAATCTCAGTGGAGATATTTACTGATAAACAGCTACCTACGCAGCATGTTCATGTCGTTTCTAAATGAGCTTTTATCTCTCTGCCCTCACCACAAATCAGATTCTTCTGAGGAGTTCCCAGTACATTATCCTTTCCCCTGTGTAATTACCTTAACAAGCTCCAGCTGTTTTTATTCTCAGAAGGTTTACTCCCTGATATACAGCTGCCTACCCCCTTCGTAAGTGCAGGTCTTAAATGAGCTTTTTTCTCTGTTCCCTCACCACGAATCCAGATTCTTTTGGGGAGTTACCAGTACAGTAACCATACCAGGAAGTACTTAATTCGTTAAGCTACAGCTTTTTTTAATCTCAGTGGAGATATTTACTGATAAACAGCTACCTACGCAGCATGTTCATGTCGTTCCTAAATGAGCTTTTATCTTTATCCTCACCACAAATCAGATTCTTCTGAGGAGTTCCCAGTACATTATCCTTTCCCCTGTGTAATTACCTTAACAAGCTCCAGCGGTTTTTACTCTCAGAAGGTTTACTCCCTGATATCCTGCGGCCAACCCCCTTCGTAAGTGCAGGTCCTAAATGAGCTTTTTTCTCTGTTCCCTCACCACAATCCAGATTCTTTTGGGGAGTTACCAGTACAGTAACCATACCAGGAAGTACTTAATTTATTAAGCTACAGCTTTTCTTAATCTCAGTGGAGATATTTACTGATAAACAGCTACCTACGCAGCACGTTCATGTCGTTCTTAAATGAGCTTTTATCTCTCTCCTCACCACAAATCAGATTGTTCTGAGGAGATCCCAGTACATTATCCTTTCCCCTGTGTAATTACCTTAACATGCTCCAGCTGTTTTTACTCTCAGAAGGTTTACTCCCTGATATACTGCGGCCAACCCCCTTCGTAAGTGCAGGTCCTAAATGAGCTTTTTTCTCTGTTCCCTCACCACAATCCAGATTATTTTGGGGAGTTACCAGTACAGTAACCATACCAGGAAGTACTTAATTCATTAAGCTACTGCTTTTCTTAATCTCAGTGGAGATATTTACTGATAAACAGCTACCTATGCAGCATGTTCATGTCGTTCCTAAATGAGCTTTTATCTCTCTGCCCTCACCACAAATCAGATTCTTCTGAGGAGTTCCCTTTACATTATCCTTTCCCCTGTGTAATTACCTTAACAAGCTCCAGCTGTTTTTATTCTCAGAAGGTTTACTCCCTGATATACAGCTGCCTACCACCTTCGTAAGTGCAGGTCCTAAATGAGCTTTTTTCTCTGTTCCCTCACCACAATCCAGATTCTTTTGGGGAGTTACCAGTACAGTAACCATACCAGGAAGTACTTAATTCATTAAGCTACAGCTTTTCTTAATCTCAGTGGAGATATTTACTGATAAACAGCTACCTACGCAGCATGTTCATGGTCGTTCCTAAATGAGCTTTTATCTCTCACCCCTCACCACAAATCAGATTCTTCTGAGGAGCTCCCAGTACATTATCCTTTCCCCTGTGTAATTACATTAACAAGCTCCAGCTGTTTTTATTCTCAGAATGTTTACTCCCTGATATAACTCTGCCTACCCCCTTTGTAAGTGCAGGTCCTAAATGAGCTTTTTTCTCTGTTCCCTCACCACAATCCAGATTCTTTTCGGGAGTTACCAGTACAGTAACCATACCAGGAAGTACTTAATTTATTAAGCTGCTGCTTTTCTTAATCTCAGTGGAGATATTTACTGATAAACAGCTACCTACGCAGCATGTTCATGTCGTTCCAAAAGGAGCTTTTTTCTCTCTCCCCTCACCACAAATCAGATTCTTCTGAGGAGTTCCGAGTACATTATCCTTTCTGCTGTGTAATTACCTTAACAAGCTCCAGCTGTTTTTATTCTCAGAAGGTTTACTCCCTGATATACAGCTGCCTACCACCTTCGTAAGTGCAGGTCCTAAATGAGCTTTTTTCTCTGTTCCCTCACCACAATCCAGATTCTTTTGGGGAGTTACCAGTACAGTAACCATACCAGGAAGTACTTAATTCATTAAGCTACAGCTTTTCTTAATCTCAGTGGAGATATTTACTGATAAACAGCTACCTACGCAGCATGTTCATGTCGTTCCTAAATGAGCTTTTATCTCTCTCCCCTCACCACAAATCAGATTCTTCTGAGGAGGGTCCCAGTACATTATCCTTTCCCCTGTGTAATTACCTTAACAAACTCCAGGTGTTTTTATTCTCAGGTTTACTCCCTGATATACAGCTGCCTACCCCCTTCGTAAGTGCAGGTCCTAAATGAGCTTTTTTCTCTGTTCCCTCACCACAATCCAGATTCTTTTGGGGAGTTACCAGTACAGTAACCATACCAGAAAGTACTTAATTCATTAAGCTACAGCTTTTCTTAATATCAGTGGAGATATTTACTGATAGACAGCTACCTACGCAGCATGTTCATGTCGTTCCTAAATGAGCTTTTATCTCTCTCCTCACCACAAATCAGATTCTTCTGAGGAGTTCCCAGTACATTATCCTTTCCCCTGTGTAATTACCTTAACAAGCTCCAGCTGTTTTTACTCTCAGAAGGTTTACTCCCTGATATACTGCGGCCAACCCCCTTCGTAAGTGCAGGTCCTAAATGAGCTTTTTTCTCTGTTCCCTCACCACAATCCAGATTCTTTTGGGGAGTTACCAGTACAGTAACCATACCAGGAAGTACTTAATTGATTAAGCTACTGCTTTTCTTAATCTCAGTGGAGATATTTACTGATAAACAGCTACCTACGCAGCATGTTCATGTCGTTCCTAAATGAGCTTTTATCTCTCTCCTCACCACAAATCAGATTCTTCTGAGGAGTTCCCAGTACATTATCCTTTCCCCTGTTTAATTCCCTTAACAAGCTCCAGCTGTTTTTTATTCTCAGAAGGTTTACTCCCTGATATACAGCTGCCTACCCCCTTCGTAAGTGCAGGTCCTAAATGAGCTTTTTTCTCTGTTCCCTCACCACAATCCAGATTCTTTTGGGGAGTTACCAGTACATTAACCATACCAGGAAGTACTTAATTCGTTAAGCTACAGCTTTTTTAATCTCAGTGGAGATATTTACTGATAAACAGCTACCTACGCAGCATGTTCATGTCGTTCCTAAATGAGCTTTTCTCTCTCTCCTCACCACAAATCAGATTGTTCTGAGGAGTTCCCAGTACATTATCCTTTCCCCTGTGTAATTACCTTAACAAGCTCCAGCTGTTTTTACTCTCAGAAGGTTTACTCCCTGATATACTGCGGCCAACCACCTTCGTAAGTGCAGGTCCTAAATGAGCTTTTTTCTCTGTTCCCTCACCACAATCCAGATTCTTTTGGGGAGTTACCAGTACAGTAACCATACCAGGAAGTACTTAATTTATTAAGCTACTGCTTTTCTTAATCTCAGTGGAGATATTTACTGATAAACAGCTACCTACGCAGCATGTTCATGTCGTTCCTAAATGAGCTTTTATCTCTCTCCCCTCACCACAAATCAGATTATTCTGAGGAGGGTCCCAGTACATTATCCTTTCCCATGTGTAATTACCTTAACAAACTCCAGGTGTTTTTATTCTCAGGTTTACTCCCTGATATACAGCTGCCTACCCCCTTCGTAAGTGCAGGTCCTAAATGAGCTTTTTTCTCTGTTCCCTCACCACAATCCAGATTCTTTTGGGGAGTTACCAGTACAGTAACCATACCAGGAAGTACTTAATTCATTAAGCTACAGCTTTTCTTAATCTCAGTGGAGATATTTACTGATAGACAGCTACCTACGCAGCATGTTCATGTCGTACCTAAATGAGCTTTTATCTCTCTCCTCACCACAAATCAGATTCTTCTGAGGAGTTCCCAGTACATTATCCTTTCCCCTGTATAATTACCTTAACAAACTCCAGGTGTTTTTATTCTCAGGTTTACTCCCTGATATACAGCTGCCTACCCCCTTAGTAAGTGCAGGTCCTAAATGAGCTTTTTTCTCTGTTCCCTCACCACATTCCAGATTCTTTTGGGGAGTTACCAGTACAGTAACCATACCAGGAAGTACTTAATTCATTAAGCTACTGCTTTTCTTAATCTCAGTGGAGATATTTACTGATAAACAGCTACCTACGCAGCATGTTCTTGTTGTTCCTAAATGAGCTTTTATCTCTCTCCCCTCACCACAAATCAGATTCTTCTGAGGATTTCCCAGTACATTATCCTTTCCCCTGTGTTATTTCCTTAACAAGCTCCAGCTGTTTTTATTCTCAGAAGGTTTACTCCCTGATATACAGCTGCCTACCCCCTTCGTAAGTGCAGGTCCTAAATGAGCTTTTTTTCTCTGTTCCCTCCCCACAATCCAGATTCTTTTGGGGAGTTACCAGTACAGTAACCATACCAGGAAGTACTTAATTTATTAAGCTACTGCTTTTCTTAATCTCAGTGGAGATATTTACTGATAAACAGCTACGTACGCAGCATGTTCATGTCGTTCCTAAATGAGCTTTTATCCCTCACCCCTCACCACAAATCAGATTCTTCTGAGGAGTTCCCAGTACTTTATCCTTTCCCCTGTGTAATTACCTTAACAAGCTCCAGCTGTTTTTATTCTCAGAAGGTTTACTCCCTGATATACAGCTGCCTACTCCCTTCGTAAGTGCAGGTCCTATCTCTCTTCCCTCACCACAATCCAGATTCTTTTGGGGAGTTACCAGAACAGTAACCATACCAGGAAGTACTTAATTTATGAAGCTACTGCTTTTCTTAATCTCAGTGGAGATATTTACTGATAAACAGCTACCTACCCTGCTGGGCCAGCCGGCAGGGGAACAGAAAACCTGACTGAGGGGCGGCAGGGATACGGAAAAGGAAAAATAAGGTAAGAGAAAAAAGACAAGAGACAAAGATGGGGTACGGGAGGTCTACAGCCGTAAGGTTGAACCTCAAGACTGCAGCCAAATTTATTCCAACCACCAGCTTATATGCAGTTTTGGAACCAGGGAATAGCATAGGATTGTTAAAATTCCAGAACATAAAGAGTCTTGGAAGTTTGCAACATTTGATTACAGTAAACACAGGACAAGGTTGATAGGAATCTACTCCAGCGGACATAGCAAGGTGGGGGCATAGCAAAGCAATTCCGGACAGTAGCTGTGAACAAATGTCCTTGCCTTTAGCATATCCTGGCGGTAACAGCACAGCCAGAGGTGATAATTTACCTAGCTGCAGGTCTGGCTCCCTAGCTGCAGGTCTGGCTCCCGTCATCTTGGCGACATCGGCACAGCCAGAGGTCAGGATGAGCTTAGCTGCTAGCTCGGCTCCCGACAGTTCCCCCGTCTTTTTATTAAAAGAAGCGAACCCGCCTGTCTTAGGTGGGGTGGGTGCCCCAGCCCGCCTTACCCGTCTTGGGGAACAACTTCAGAGCAGTGCTGAAGGCCCTGTCTTAGGTCGGTCTAAGGCTGGCACCGCCTCATACCCGTCTCTGGCTGCGGTTCCTCTCGGGGGAAATTCATTTACTTGGAGCTTGACCTTATGCAGCTGGCGGCTAAACTCATGAAAGAGTTTTGCAATATGCGTACAATGCAAGGAAGACATAGGAAAGCCATCAGCAAAAGTATCCCTGGGCCGAGCAATGTCATTAGCAGCCCCTTAACGTTAGTTAAGGAAGGGACATACAGTTGAAGTTGTTCAAACAGTTCTTTTGCTGTTTCTGCCACTTTAAAGTCCAAAGGCGGAGCCTGTTCTAGTCCGGCTATTTGTCTATGGAGTTGAAAGAGATCTAAGGACAAGTTATTATGGTGCCAAATACCATTTAAATGTGCTACAACTTGTTCCCAAGGATAGCTTGACCCATTATACTTATGGGGGGTCACACAAATAAAGTCAAACCCAGCATGACAGCGCACCCGTTGCAAAGTTTGTAAGGCACGAATTTGTTCTCCCAGAGACAACACAGATTCATACAATGCTTCTAATTTTTGTTCTACCTTATCATCAATCCTGCCTTGAAAGTGCAGGGCTTGCGTGGTATTATGAGCAAGCTGATTAACATGGTGAGCTGTCTGCACATTTTGTGTTAAAGCCACAGTAGCCGCTGCAGCAGAGGCAGCTAAGGAAATAAAGGCTAAAATTCCTGCTATTAATAGCCCTACAAATCGTCTAGGGCGCATAAGTTCTTTTAAATGTTTTAACACTTGAATACCTGTTTCTTCATACCAAGCTTCAGCTAAGTTTACAGGAAGCATAACAAATGGTGGTTGCTTAATAATAATTACAGAATCAGTAAGACCACTATACAAGCAATTTGTAAAAGAACAGTTAGTGCAGGTAACATTGAAATACATGGCTCCTATAGAAATATTAAAAGGTCCATACATAATAGCATAAGGGGGTGTTACACAACTCATAATATTTTTTAAAGAAGTAGAAGTGGGCCAGGAGATATTATTCAGAGCAGCCACTAACATCCAGACATGGCGTTGAGGGCGTCCATTCATCCACCACAGACCTGGGTTGAACTTATTGGTGAGATTAGCTCCGGACCAGTCCATCAGCTGAGAATTAGTTCCTGAAATATTGGTTATAAAAGGGTGATCATGTCTACACTTTACAGGGTGCAGTTCTCCCGTGGATTCTACAATTTGAGAGGAGTTGATGCAGCGAGGTATCATGAAGGATGAGGTAGAATTGGCACGTACAGGGAACCCAGTAGGCAATGAAGTCATTTGTATACTATACACTTGACTTTTATCAGGAATCCAAATTCTATAGTTTATGGATTGCATCACAGTACAGCCTGGAATATAACTGTTGGATTCAGTTGTAAAACACAAAGGGGTTCCAATGCCAGAAGCTGCAAAGTCTCCCATTTTAATGTGTTGGACAAAAGGGTCTGGAGCTGTACCGTACGCTGATCTGTTGACATGGACGAACACCTCAGCTTCTTCCCAGGTCGCAGGGTGCACAATCGGTGGATCTGGCACATAAGCCCAGTGGGTCAGCGCTTGTACCGTCCTGATGAGTTTCCACAATCCGAACACAACGCTCAGGTAGCCAGCGGGCATCATTTTTCATCCTGTGAAAAAACACAGACATGTCCTCGACCCCATGTCAATACCGGATCGGGCCCGTGCCAAGCACTTGTTAGAGGATCTTTCCACTTAACTTGAGCAAAAGCTCTTTGCTCTCTCTTTTCCCAGAACCGCTGTGCTGCGGAGTGGCCATTGCAATCCAAATTTAAAAAATTTAGTACGAATAAAGCATGAGAAAGTATATTAACAGGAGAGAAGGGGTATAGTTCCGCCCCTTTTAATTTAGAAATTTGGTGTTTTAACAAACCGTTGGCCCGTTCGACAATTCCTTGACCATGAGGATTATAGGGGGATTCCTGTAGAGTGAACAATTTGGTAAGATTGGCAAAAGGTTTGAAAAGCTCGTCCAACATATCCCGGACCATTATCAGTTTTAATTTGTTTAGGAAGTCCCATAGTAGCAAAGCAGCGTAAGGCATGGGAGATACAATGTTTGCCAGCTTCCCCGCTAAGAGGAGTAGCCATAATAAAATTAGAGTAAGTGTCTATTGTAACATGGACAAAGCGGAGCCGTCCAAAAGAGGGGATGTGGGTAACATCCATTTGCCAAACATGATTAGCCACTAAGCCTCGGGGATTAATCCCATTGGAGGGCACAGGCAGGAAGGTAGCACAGTTGGGACAAGTTTTTACAATTTGACGAGCTGCCTCACGAGTAATATGAAATTGTTGACGTAAGGCACGACTGTTTTGATGGTGGGCAGCATGTGATTGCTTTGCCAAGTCAATTTGAGAAAGAAAAATTTGGGTAGCCTCATCCGTAACAGCATTGCCCTCACTTAATGGTCCAGGAAGCTTAGTATGAGCACGTATAAATCCAAAAAAACACGGACAGGTGCGAGAGCGAAGAAGAAGTTGTATCTGGCGAAAAAGAGTTTGGATAGTGGAATTAGCTGTACCAAGAAAAGGGACAGTTTCAATGACCTGAAGGGCTCGAATAACATAATGACTATCTGAATATAAATTAAAGGCTTTAGTAGGTAAAAGAGTAAGGGCCTCTAAAACCGCTTGAAGTTCAACTTCCTGGGCAGAAGAAAGCCCAGTGTCCCAAGATCTAGTTTCACCATCAATAGTAAGAGCTGCTGTTCCATTAGAGGATCCATCTGTAAACACCAAGGCAGCCTTAGAAAGAGGAGATAAAGATACAATCTGAGGAAATATAAAAGTGTAAGAAGAGGCAAAGTGAAGTAACTTGTTAGAGGGATAATGATGTGAAATTGTGCCCACAAAATTGGCCCAAGCAATGGCCCAGGAATCACAATGAATATAAAGCCATTCTTGCTGCTGCAAAGTATAGGGGATATAAATAACCTGTGGATCTCGTCCAAGATACTTACAAGATTCCACACGGCACATATGGACTAAGGTGGCTACCAATTCATAATAAGGAGTTAACACTTTTGAAGGAGTAGCAGGCAAGGAAAGCCACAAAAGGGGTCCCTTCTGCCAGAGGACCGCTGTTGGAGAATGAGGTGTAGTTAAAATATAAGCTTCCCAAGGGGCTGAGTAATCAATATAATTTATATGTTGGGAAGAAATGGCAGAATTTACTATGCTCAAGGCTTCTGCTGCTTCAGTTGTCATTTCTCTGGGAGATGTAGGGTCAGGGTCCCCCCTTTAATAGATCAAACAAGGGTTTTAATTCAGCTGTGGACAATTTAAGATAAGGGCGAAGCCAATTAATATCTCCCAGGAATTTTTGAAAATCATGCAAAGTACGTAAATGAGAAGTCTTAATCTGTAATTTCTGGCTAGTAAAATAATAAGGACCCAAAATATGACCAAGATAAGTATATGGAGGATGCTCTTGCACCTTTTCACTAGCTATTATTAACCCAAAAGAGGTGAGATCTTGCTTTAACTGTCCAAAGGCTTGGCGTACTACTTCAGGGTTTAAGTGAGCCAACAAAATATCATCTGTGTAGTGAATAATATAAACAGAAGGAAAATTTTGGCGAGTAGAAGAGAGAGCCCGTGCCACAAAGCTTTGACACAAAGTGGGGCTGTTTTGCCATGCCTTGGGGTAACACTAGCCAATGGTATCTTTTCATGGGTTCTTTAAAATTTGTAGAGGGGACACTAAACGCAAAGCGTTTGCAATCTTGAGGAGCAAGAGGTATGGTATAAAAACAATCTTTTAAGTCAATTATAATTTTGTATGAATTTTGAGGAATTGCCATAGGAGAGGGCAAGCCCGGTTGTAATGCCCCCATAAGTTCCATGGTGGCATTCACTCGCCGGAGATCCTGTAGGAGTCTCCATTTGCCAGATTTCTTTTTAACAACAAAAATAGGTGAATTCCATGGGGAAGTAGTAGGAGCAATGTGGCCCAAGTCCAGCTGTTCCTGCACCAGCTGTTGGGCAACAACAAT
>NW_025956512.1:0-47304 GCF_023159225.1 Perognathus longimembris pacificus
TAATCTCAGTGGAGATATTTACTGATAAACAGCTACCTACGCAGCATGTTCATGTCGTTCCTAAATGAGCTTTTATCTCTCTCCCCTCACCACAATTCAGATTCTTCTGAGGAGTTCCCAGTACATTATCCTTCCCCTGTGTAATTACGCTTAACAAGCTCCAGCTGTTTTTCATTCTCAGAAGGTTTTACTCCCTGATATACAGCTGCCTACCCCCCTTCGTAAGTGCAGGTCCTAAATGAGCTTTTTTCTCTGTTCCCTCACAACAATCCAGATGCTTTTGGGGAGTTACCAGTACAGTAACCATACCAGGACGTACTTAATTTATTAAGCTACTGCTTTTCTTAATCTCAGTGGAGATATTTACTGATAAACAGCTACCTACGCAGCATGTTCATGTCGTTCCTAAATGAGCTTTTATCTCTCTCCCCTCACCACAAATCGGATTCTTCTGAGGAGTTCCCAGTACATTACCTTTCCCCTGTGTAATTACCTTAACAAGCTCCAGCTGTTTTTATTCTCAGAAGGTTTACTCCCCTGATATACAGCTGCCTACCCCCTTCGTAAGTGCAGGTCCTAAATGAGCTTTTTTCTCTGTTCCCTCACCACAATCCAGATTCTTTTGGGGAGTTACCAGTACAGTAACCATACCAGGAAGTACTTAGTTTATTAAGCTACTGCTTTTCTTAATCTCAGTGGAGATATTTACTGATAAACAGCTACCTACGCAGCATGTTCATGTCGTTCCTAAATGAGCTTTTATCTCTCTCCCCTCACCACAAATCAGATTCTTCTGAGGAGTTCCCAGTACATTATCCTTTCCCTTGTGTAATTTCCTTAACAAGCTCCAGCTGTTTTTATTCTCAGAAGGTTTACTCCCTGATATACAGCTGCCTACCCCCTTCGTAAGTGCAGGTCCTAAATGAGCTTTTTTCTCTGTTCCCTCACCACAATCCAGATTTCTTTTGGGGAGTTACCCGTACAGTAACCATACCAGGAAGTACTTAATTTATTAAGCTATTGCTTTTCTTAATCTCAGTGGAGATATTTACTGATAAACAGCTACCTACGCAGCATGTTCATGTCGTTCTTAAATGAGCTTTTATCTCTCTCCCCTCACCACAAATCAGATTCTTGTGAGGAGTTCCCAGTACATTATCCTTTCCCCTGTGTAATTACCTTAAAAAGCTCCAGCTGTTTTTATTGTCAGAAGGTTTACTCCCTGACATACTGCTGCCTACCCCCTTCGTAAGTGCAGGTCCCTAAATGAGCTTCTTTTTCTCTGTTCCCTCACCACAATCCAGATTCTTTTGGGGAAGTTACCAAGTACAGTAACTATTCCAGGAAGTACTTAATTTATTAAGCTACTGCTTTTTCTTAATCTCAGTGGAGATATTTATGATAAACAGCTACGTACGCAGCATGTTCATGTCGTTCCAAAATGAGCTTTTATCTCTCTGCCCTCACCACAAATCAGATTCTTCTGAGGAGTTCCCAGTACATTTTCCTTTCCCCTGTGTAATTACCTTAACAAGCTCCAGCTGTTTTTATTCTCAGAAGGTTTACTCCCTGATATACTGCTGCCTACCCCCCTTCGTAAGTGCAGGTCCTAAATGAGCTTTTTTCTCTGTTCCCTCACCACAATCCAGATTCTTTTGGGGAGTTACCCGTACAGTAACCATACCAGGAAGTACTTAATTTATTAAGCTACTGCTTTTCTTAATCTCTGTGGACATATTTACTGAATAAACAGCTACCTACGCAGCATGTTCATGTCGTTCCTAAATGAGCTTTTATCTCTATCCCCTCACCACAAAATCAGATTCTTCTGAGGAGTTCCCAGTACATTATCCTTTCCCCTGTGTAATTACCTTAACAAGCTCCAGCTGTTTTTATTCTCAGAAGGTTTACTCCCTGATATACAGCTGCCTACCCCCTTCGTAAGTGCAGGTCCTAAATGAGCATTTTTTCTCTGTTCCCTCACGACAATCCAGATGCTTTTGGGGAGTTACCATTACAGTAACCATACCAGTAATTACTTAATTTATTAAGCTACTGCTTTTCTTAATCTCAGTGGAGATATTTACTGATAAACAGCTACCTACGCAGCATGTTCATGTCGTTCCTAAATGAGCTTTTATCTCTCTCCCCTCACCACAAATCAGATTCTTCTAAGGAGTTTCCAGTACATTATCCTTTTCCCCTGTGTAATTAGCTTAACAAGCTCCAGCTGGTTTTATTCTCAGAAGGTTTACTCCCTGATATACAGCTGCCTACCCCCTTCATAAGTGCAGGTCCTAAATGAGCTTTTTTTCTCTGTTCCCTCACAAAAATCCGGATTCTTTGGGGAGTTACCAGTACAGTAACCATACCAGGAAGTACTTTAATTTATTAAGCTACTGCTTTTCTTAATCTCAGTGGAGATATTTACTGATAAACAGCTACGTACGCAGCATGTTCATGTCGTTCCTAAATGAGCTTTTATCTCCCCTCATCACAAATCAGATTCTTCTGAGGATGTCCCAGTACATTATCCTTTCCCCTGTGTAATTACCTTAACAAGCTCCAGCTGTTTTACTCCTCAGAAGGTTTTACTCCCTGAAATACAACTGCCTAACCCCTTCGTAAGTGCAGGTCCTAAATGAGCTTTTCTCTCTGTTCCCCTCACCACAATCCAGATTCTTTTGGGGAGTTACCAGTACAGTAAACCATACCAGGAAGTACTTAATTTATTAAGCTACTGCTTTTCTTAATCTCAGTGGAGATATTTACTGATAAACAGCTACCTACGCAGCATGTTCATGTCGTTCATAAATGAGCTTTTATCTCTCTCCCGTCTACCACAAATCAGATTCTTCTGAGGAGTTCCCAGTACATTATCCTTTCCCCCTGTGTAATTAGCTTAACAAGCTCCAGCTGTTTTTATTCTCAGAAGGTTTACTCCCTGATATACAGCTGCCTAACCCCCTTCGTAAGTGCAGGTCCTAAATGAGCTTTTTTCTCTGTTCCCCTCACCACAATCCAGATTCTTTCGGGGAGTTACCAGTACAGTAACCATACCAGGAAGTACTTAATTTATTAAGCTACTGCTTTTCTTAATCTCAGTGGAGATATTTACTGATAAACAGCTACCTACACAGCATGTTCATGTCGTTCCTAAATGAGCTTTTATCTCTCTCCCCTCATCACAAATCAGATTCTTCTGAGGATTTCCCAGTACATTATCCTTTCCCCTGTGTAATTACCTTAACAAGCTCCAGCTGTTTTTATTCTCAGAAGGATTACTCCCTGATATACAGCTGCCTACCCCCTTCGTAAGTGCAGGTCCTAAATGAGCTTTTTTTCTCTGTTCCCTCACAAAAATCCGGATTCTTTGGGGAGTTACCAGTACAGTAACCATACCAGGAAGTACTTAATTTATTAAGCTACTGCTTTTCTTAATCTCAGAATAGATATTTACTTATAAACAGCTACCTATTCAGCATGTTCATGTCGTTCCTAAATGAGCTTTTTTCTCTGTTCCCTCACCACAATCCAGATTCTTTTGGGGAGTTACCAGTACAGTAACCATACCAGGAAGTACTTAATTTATTAAGCTACTGCTTTTCTTAATCTCAGTGGGGATATTTATTGATAAACAGCTACCTACGCAGCATGTTCATGTCGTTCCTAAATGAGCTTTTATCTCTCTCCCCTCACCACAAATCAGATTCTTCTGAGGAGTTCCCAGTACATTATCCTTTCCCCTGTGTAATTACCTTAACAAGCTCCAGCTGTTTTTATTGTCAGAAGGTTTACTCCCTGATATACAGCTGCCTACCCCCTTCGTAAGTGCAGGTCCTAAATGAGCTTTTTTCTCTGTTCCCTCACCACAATCCAGATTCTTTTGGGGAGTTCCCAGTACAGTAATCATACCAGGAAGTACTTAATTCATTAAGCTACTGCTTTTCGTAACCTCAGTGGAGATATTTACTGATAAACAGCTACCTACGCAGCATGTTCATGTCGTTCCTAAATGAGCTTTTATCTCTCTCCCCTCACCACAAATCAGATTCTTCGGAGGAGTTCCCAGTACATTATCCTTTCCCCTGTGTAATTACCTTAACAAGCTCCAGCTGTTTTTATTCTCAGAAGGTTTACTCCCTGATATACAGCTGCCTACCCCCTTCGTAAGTGCAGGTCCTAAATGAGCTTTTTTCTCTGTTCCCTCACCAAAATCCAGATTCTTTTGGGGAGTTACCAGTACAGTAACCACACCAGGAAGTACTTAATTTATTAAGCTAGTGCTTTTCTTAATCTCAGTTGAGATATTTACTGATAAACAGCTACCTACGCAGCAAGTTCATGTCGTCCTAAATGAGCTTTTATCTCTCTCCCCTCACCACAATCAGATTCTTCTGAGGAGTTCCCAGTACATTATCCTTTCCCCTGTGTAATTACCTTAACAAGCTCCAGCTGTTTTTATTCTCAGAAGGTTTACTCCCTGATATACAGCTGCCTACCCCCTTCGTAAGTGCAGGTCCTAAATGAGCTTTTTTCTGTGTTCCCTCACCACAATCAGACTTTTGGGGAGTTACCAGTACAGTAACCATACCAGGAAGTACTTAATTTATTAAGCTACTGCTTTTCTTATTCTCAGTGGAGATATTTACTGATAAACAGCTACCTACGCAGCATGTTCATGTCGTTCCTAAATGAGCTTTTTTCTCTGTTCCCTCACCACAATCCAGATTCTTTTGGGGAGTTACCAGTACAGTATCCATACCAGGAAGTACTTAATTTATTAAGCTGCTGCTTTTCTTAATCTCAGTGGAGATATTTACGGATAAACAGCTACGTATGCAGCATGTTCATGTCGTTCCTTAAATGAGCTTTTATCTCTCTCCCCTCACCACAAATCAGATTCTTCTGAGGAGTTCCCAGTACATTATCCTTTCCCCTGTGTAATTACCTTAACAAGCTCCAGCTGTTTTTATTCTCAGAAGCGATACTCCCTGATATACAGCTGCCTACCCCCTTCGTAAGTGCAGGTCCTAAATGAGCTTTTTTCTCTGTTCCCTCACCACAATCCAGATTCTTTTGGGGAGTTACCAGTACAGCAACCATACCAGGAATTACTTAATTTATTAAGCTACTGCTTTTCTTAATCTCAGTGGAGATATTTACTGATAAACAGCTACCTACGCAGCATGTTCATGTCGTTCCTAAATGAGCTTTTATCTCTCTCCCCTCATCACAAATCAGATTCTTCTGAGGAGTTCCCAGTACATTATCCTTTCCCCTGTGTAATTACCTTAACAAGCTCCAGCTGTTTTTATTCTCAGAAGGTTTACTCCCTTATATACAACTGCCTACCCCCTTCGTAAGTGCAGGTCCTAAATGAGCTTTTATTCTCTGATCCTCACCACAATCCAGATTCTTTTGGGGAGTTACCAGTACAGTAACCATACCAGGAAGTACTTAATTTATTAAGCTACTGCTTTTCTTAATCTCAGTGGAGATATTTACTGATAAACAGCTACCTACGCAGCATGTTCATGTCGTTCCTAAATGAGCTTTTTAGTCTGTTCCCTCACCACAATCCAGATTTTTTAGGGAGTTACCAGTACAGTATCCATACCAGGAAGTACTTAATTTATTAAGCTACTGCTTTTCTTAATCTCAGTGGAGATATTTACTGATAAACAGCTACGTATGCAGCATGTTCATGTCGTTCCTAAATGAGCTTTTATCTCTCTCCCTCACCACAAATCAGATTCTTCTGAGGA
Source organism: Perognathus longimembris pacificus (assembly GCF_023159225.1). Classification (NCBI taxonomy): domain Eukaryota; kingdom Metazoa; phylum Chordata; class Mammalia; order Rodentia; family Heteromyidae; genus Perognathus; species Perognathus longimembris. The sequence goes on from NW_025956512.1 coordinate 5,769, forward strand.
GTTCCCAGTACATTATCCTTTCCCCTGTGTAATTACTTAACAAGCTCCAGCTGCTTTTATTCTCAGAAGGTTTACTCCCTGATATACAGCTGCCTACCCCCTTCGTAAGTGCAGGTCCTAAATGAGCTTTTTTCTCTGTTCCCTCACCACAATCCAGATTTTTTTGGGAGTTACCAGTACAGTTACCATACCAGGAAGTACTTAGTTTATTAAGCTACTGCTTTTTTTAATCTCAGTGGAGATATTTACTGATAAACAGCTACCTACGCAGCATGTTCATGTCGTTCCTAAATGAGCTTTTATCTCTCTCCCCTCACCACAATCAGATTCTTCTGGGGAGTTCCCAGTACATTATCCTTTCCCCTGTGTAATTACCTTAACAAGCTCCAGCTGTTTCTATCGTCAGAAGGTTTACTCCCTGATATACAGCTGCCTACCCCTTTGTAAGTGCAGGTCATAAATGAGCTTTTTTCTCTGTTCCCTCACCACAATCCAGATTCTTTTGGGGAGTTACCAGTACAGTAACCACACCAGGAAGTACTTAATTTATTAAGCTACTGCTTTCTTAATCTTATTGGAGATATTTACTGATAAACAGCTACTACGCAGCATGTTCATGTCGTTCCTAATGAGCTTTTTTCTCTGTTCCCTCACCACAAATCCAGATTCTTTTGGGGAGTTACCAGTACATTATCCATCCCCAGGTAATTACTTAATTTATTAAGCTCCAGCTGTTTCTTAATCTCAGTGGAGTATTTACTCCCTGATAAACAGCTGCCTACCCCCTTCGTAAGTGCAGGTTCCTAAATGAGCTTTTATCTCTCTCCCCTCACCACAAATCAGATTCTTCTGAGGAGTTCCCAGTACATTATCCTTTACCATGTGTAATTACTTAGTTTACAAGCTCCAGCTTTTTTATCTCAGTGGAGATATTTACTGATAAACGCTACCTACGCAGCATGTTCATGTCGTTCATAAATGAGCTTTTTTCTCTGTTCCCTCACCACAATCCAGATTCTTTTGGGAGTTACCAGTACATTAACCATCCCCTGTGTAATTACTTAATTAAGCTAGCTGTTTCTTAATCTCAGTGGAGATATTTACTGATAAACAGCTACCTACCCCCATGTTCATGTCGTTCCTAAATGAGCTTTTTTCTCTGTTCCCTCACCACAATCCAGATTCTTTTGGGGAGTTACCCAGTACAGTATCCATACCAGGAAGTACTTAATTTATTAAGCTATTGCTTTTCTTAATCTCAGTGGAGATATTTACTGATAAACAGCTACCTACGCAGCATGTTCATGTCGTTCTAAATGAGCTTTTATCTCTCTCCCCTCACCACAAATCAGATTCTTGTGAGGAGTTCCCAGTACATTATCCTTTCCCCTGTGTAATTACCTTAAAAAGCTCCAGCTGTTTTTATTGTCAGAAGGTTTACTCCCTGACATACAGCTGCCTACCCCCTTCGTAAGTGCAGGTCCTAAATGAGCTTTTTTCTCTGTTCCCCTCACCACAATCCAGATTCTTTTGGGGAGTTACCAGTACAGTAACTATTCCAGGAAGTACTTAATTTATTAAGCTACTGCTTTTCTTAATCTCAGTGGAGATATTTATGATAAACAGCTACGTACGCAGCATGTTCATGTCGTTCCAAAATGAGCTTTTATCTCTCTGCCCTCACCACAAATCAGATTCTTCTGAGGAGTTCCCAGTACATTTTCCTTTCCCCTGTGTAATTACCTTAACAAGCTCCAGCTGTTTTTTATTCTCAGAAGGTTTACTCCCTGATATACAGCTGCCTACCCCCTTCGTAAGTGCAGGTCCTAAATGAGCTTTTTTCTCTGTTCCCTCACCACAATCCAGATTCTTTTGGGGAGTTACCCAGTACAGTAACCATACCAGGAAGTACTTAATTTATTAAGCTACTGCTTTTCTTAATCTCTGTGGAGATATTTACTGATAAACAGCTACCTACGCAGCATGTTCATGTCGTTCCTAAATGAGCTTTTATCTCTATCCCCTCACCACAAATCAGATTCTTCTGAGGAGTTCCCAGTACATTATCCTTTCCCCTGTGTAATTACCTTAACAAGCTCCAGCTGTTTTTATTCTCAGAAGGTTTACTCCCTGATATACAGCTGCCTACCCCCTTCGTAAGTGCAGGTCCTAAATGAGCTTTTTCTCTGTTCCCTCACCACAATCCAGATTCATTTGGGGAGTTACCAGTACAGTAACCATACCAGTAATTACTTAATTTATTAAGCTACTGCTTTTCTTAATCTCAGTGGAGATATTTACTGATAAACAGCTACCTACGCAGCATGTTCATGTCGTTCCTAAATGAGCTTTTATCTCTCTCCCCTCACCACAATCAGATTCTTCTGAGGAGTTCCCAGTACATTATCCTTTCCCCTGTGTAATTACCTTAACAAGCTCCAGCTGTTTTCATTCTCAGAAGGTTTACTCCCTGATATACAGCTGCCTACCCCCTTCGTAGTGCAGGTCCTAAATGAGCTTTTTTCTCTGTTCCCTCACACAATCAGATGCTTTTTGGGGAGTTACCAGTACAGTAACCATACCAGGACGTACTTAATTTATTAAGCTACTGCTTTTCTTAATCTCAGTGGAGATATTTACTGATAAACAGCTACCTACGCCGCATGTTCATGTCGTTCCTAAATGAGCTTTTATCTCTCTCCCCTCACCACAAATCGGATTCTTCTGAGGAGTTCCCAGTACATTACCTTTCCCCTGTGTAATTACCTTAACAAGCTCCAGCTGTTTTTATTCTCAGAAGGTTTACTCCCTGATATACAGCTGCCTACCCCCTTCGTAAGTGCAGGTCCTAAATGAGCTTTTTTCTCTGTTCCCTCACCACAATCCAGATTCTTTTGGGGAGTTACCAGTACAGTAACCATACCAGGAAGTACTTAGTTTATTAAGCTACTGCTTTTCTTATTCTCAGTGGAGATATTTACTGATAAACAGCTACCTACGCAGCATGTTCATGTCGTTCCTAAATGAGCTTTTATCTCTCTCCCCTCACCACAAATCAGATTCTTCTGAGGAGTTCCCAGTACAGTATCCTTTCCCTTGTGTAATTTCCTTAACAAGCTCCAGCTGTTTTTATTCTCAGAAGGTTTACTCCCTGATATACAGCTGCCTACCCCCTTCGTAAGTGCAGGTCCTAAATGAGCTTTTTTCTCTGTTCCCTCACCACAATCCAGATTCTTTTGGGGAGTTACCCAGTACAGTAACCATACCAGGAAGTACTTAATTTATTAAGCTATTGCTTTTCTTAATCTCAGTGGAGATATTTACTGATAAACAGCTACCTACGCAGCATGTTCATGTCGTTCTTAAATGAGCTTTTTATCTCTCTCCCCTCACCACAAATCAGATTCTTGTGAGGAGTTCCCAGTACATTATCCTTTCCCCTGTGTAATTACCTTAAAAAGCTCCAGCTGTTTTTATTGTCAGAAGGTTTACTCCCTGACATACTGCTGCCTACCCCCTTCGTAAGTGCAGGTCCTAAATGAGCATTTTTCTCTGTTCCCTCACCACAATCCAGATTCTTTTGGGGAGTTACCAGTACAGTAACTATTCCAGGAAGTACTTAATTTATTAAGCTACTGCTTTTCTTAATCTCAGTGGAGATATTTATGATAAACAGCTACGTACGCAGCATGTTCATGTCGTTCCAAAATGAGCTTTTATCTCTCTGCCCTCACCACAAATCAGATTCTTCTGAGGAGTTCCCAGTACATTTTCCTTTCCCCTGTGTAATTACCTTAACAAGCTCCAGCTGTTTTTATTCTCAGAAGGTTTACTCCCTGATAAACAGCTGCCTACCCCCTTCGTAAGTGCAGGTCCTAAATGAGCTTTTTTCTCTGTTCCCTCACCACAATCCAGATTCTTTTGGGGAGTTACCCAGTACAGTAACCATACCAGGAAGTACTTAATTTATTAAGCTACTGCTTTTCTTAATCTCTGTGGACATATTTACTGATAAACAGCTACCTACGCAGCATGTTCATGTCGTTCCTAAATGAGCTTTTATCTCTATCCCCTCACCACAAATCAGATTCTTCTGAGGAGTTCCCAGTACATTATCCTTTCCCCTGTGTAATTACCTTAACAAGCTCCAGCTGTTTTTATCTCAGAAGGTTTACTCCCTGATATACAGCTGCCTACCCCCTTCGTAAGTGCAGGTCCTAAATGAGCATTTTTCTCTGTTCCCTCACGACAATCCAGATGCTTTTGGGGAGTTACCATTACAGTAACCATACCAGTAATTACTTAATTTATTAAGCTACTGCTTTTCTTAATCTCAGTGGAGATATTTACTGATAAACAGCTACCTACGCAGCATGTTCATGTCGTTCCTAAATGAGCTTTTATCTCTCTCCCCTCACCACAAATCAGATTCTTCTAAGGAGTTTCCAGTACATTATCCTTTCCCCTGTGTAATTAGCTTAACAAGCTCCAGCTGGTTTTATTCTCAGAAGGTTTACTCCCTGATATACAGCTGCCTACCCCCTTCATAAGTGCAGGTCCTAAATGAGCTTTTTTCTCTGTTCCCTCACAAAAATCCGGATTCTTTGGGGAGTTACCAGTACAGTAACCATACCAGGAAGTACTTAATTTATTAAGCTACTGCTTTTCTTAATCTCAGTGGAGATATTTACTGATAAACAGCTACGTACGCAGCATGTTCATGTCGTTCCTAAATGAGCTTTTATCTCCCCTCATCACAAATCAGATTCTTCTGAGGATGTCCCAGTACATTATCCTTTCCCCTGTGTAATTACCTTAACAAGCTCCAGCTGTTTTACTCTCAGAAGGTTTACTCCCTGAAATACAACTGCCTAACCCCTTCGTAAGTGCAGGTCCTAAATGAGCTTTTCTCTCTGTTCCCTCACCACAATCCAGATTCTTTTGGGGAGTTACCAGTACAGTAACCATACCAGGAAGTACTTAATTTATTAAGCTACTGCTTTTCTTAATCTCAGTGGAGATATTTACTGATAAACAGCTACCTACGCAGCATGTTCATGTCGTTCATAAATGAGCTTTTATCTCTCTCCCGTCACCACAAATCAGATTCTTCTGAGGAGTTCCCAGTACATTATCCTTTCCCCTGTGTAATTAGCTTAACAAGCTCCAGCTGTTTTTATTCTCAGAAGGTTTACTCCCTGATATACAGCTGCCTAACCCCTTCGTAAGTGCAGGTCCTAAATGAGCTTTTTTCTCTGTTCCCTCACCACAATCCAGATTCTTTCGGGGAGTTACCAGTACAGTAACCATACCAGGAAGTACTTAATTTATTAAGCTACTGCTTTTCTTAATCTCAGTGGAGATATTTACTGATAAACAGCTACCTACACAGCATGTTCATGTCGTTCCTAAATGAGCTTTTATCTCTCTCCCCTCATCACAAATCAGATTCTTCTGAGGATTTCCCAGTACATTATCCTTTCCCCTGTGTAATTACCTTAACAAGCTCCAGCTGTTTTTATTCTCAGAAGGATTACTCCCTGATATACAGCTGCCTACCCCCTTCGTAAGTGCAGGTCCTAAATGAGCTTTTTTCTCTGTTCCCTCACAAAAATCCGGATTCTTTGGGGAGTTACCAGTACAGTAACCATACCAGGAAGTACTTAATTTATTAAGCTACTGCTTTTCTTAATCTCAGAATAGATATTTACTTATAAACAGCTACCTATGCAGCATGTTCATGTCGTTCCTAAATGAGCTTTTTTCTCTGTTCCCTCACCACAATCCAGATTCTTTTGGGGAGTTACCAGTACAGTAACCATACCAGGAAGTACTTAATTTATTAAGCTACTGCTTTTCTTAATCTCAGTGGGGATATTTATTGATAAACAGCTACCTACGCAGCATGTTCATGTCGTTCCTAAATGAGCTTTTTCTCTCTCCCCTCACCACAAATCAGATTCTTCTGAGGAGTTCCCAGTACATTATCCTTTCCCCTGTGTAATTACCTTAACAAGCTCCAGCTGTTTTTATTGTCAGAAGGTTTACTCCCTGATATACAGCTGCCTACCCCCTTCGTAAGTGCAGGTCCTAAATGAGCTTTTTTCTCTGTTCCCTCACCACAATCCAGATTCTTTTGGGGAGTTCCCAGTACAGTAACCATACCAGGAAGTACTTAATTCATTAAGCTACTGCTTTTCGTAACCTCAGTGGAGATATTTACTGATAAACAGCTACCTACGCAGCATGTTCATGTCGTTCCTAAATGAGCTTTTATCTCTCTCCCCTCACCACAAATCAGATTCTTCGGAGGAGTTCCCTGTACATTATCCTTTCCCCTGTGTAATTACCTTAACAAGCTCCAGCTGTTTTTATTCTCAGAAGGTTTACTCCCTGATATACAGCTGCCTACCCCCTTCGTAAGTGCAGGTCCTAAATGAGCTTTTTTCTCTGTTCCCTCACCAAAATCCAGATTCTTTTGGGGAGTTACCAGTAGAGTAACCACACCAGGAAGTACTTAATTTATTAAGCTAGTGCTTTTCTTAATCTCAGTTGAGATATTTACTGATAAACAGCTACCTACGCAGCAAGTTCATGTCGTGCCTAAATGAGCTTTTATCTCTCTCCCCTCACCACCAATCAGATTCTTCTGAGGAGTTCCCAGTACATTATCCTTTCCCCTGTGTAATTACCTTAACAAGCTCCAGCTGTTTTTATTCTCAGAAGGTTTACTCCCTGATATACAGCTGCCTACCCCCTTCGTAAGTGCAGGTCCTAAATGAGCTTTTTTCTGTGTTCCCTCACCACAATCTAGTACTTTTGGGGAGTTACCAGTACAGTAACCATACCAGGAAGTACTTAATTTATTAAGCTACTGCTTTTCTTCATCTCAGTGGAGATATTTACTGATAAACAGCTACCTACGCAGCATGTTCATGTCGTTCCTAAATGAGCTTTTTTCTCTGTTCCCTCACCACAATCCAGATTCTTTTGGGGAGTTACCAGTACAGTATCCATACCAGGAAGTACTTAATTTATTAAGCTGCTGCTTTTCTTAATCTCAGTGGAGATATTTACGGATAAACAGCTACGTATGCAGCATGTTCATGTCGTTCCTTAATGAGCTTTTATCTCTCTCCCCTCACCACAAATCAGATTCTTCTGAGGAGTTCCCAGTACATTATCCTTTCCCCTGTGTAATTACCTTAACAAGCTCCAGCTGTTTTTATTCTCAGAAGCGATACTCCCTGATATACAGCTGCCTACCCCCTTCGTAAGTGCAGGTCATAAATGAGCTTTTTTCTCTGTTCCCTCACCACAATCCAGATTCTTTTGGGGAGTTACCAGTACAGCAACCATACCAGGAATTACTTAATTTATTAAGCTACTGCTTTTCTTAATCTCAGTGGAGATATTTACTGATAAACAGGTACCTACGCAGCATGTTCATGTCGTTCCTAAATGAGCTTTTATCTCTCTCCCCTCATCACAAATCAGATTCTTCTGAGGAGTTCCCAGTACATTATCCTTTCCCCTGTGTAATTACCTTAACAAGCTCCAGCTGTTTTTATTCTCAGAAGGTTTACTCCCTTATATACAACTGCCTACCCCCTTCGTAAGTGCAGGTCCTAAATTTGCTTTATTCTCTGATCCTTCACCACAATCCAGATTCTTTTGGGGAGTTACCAGTACAGTAACCATACCAGGAAGTACTTAATTTATTAAGCTACTGCTTTTCTTAATCTCAGTGGAGATATTTACTGATAAACAGCTACCTACGCAGCATGTTCATGTCGTTCCTAAATGAGCTTTTTAGTCTGTTCCCTCACCACAATCCAGATTTTTTAGGGAGTTACCAGTACAGTATCCATACCAGGAAGTACTTAATTTATTAAGCTACTGCTTTTCTTAATCTCAGTGGAGATATTTACTGATAAACAGCTACGTATGCAGCATGTTCATGTCGTTCCTAAATGAGCTTTTATCTCTCTCCCCTCACCACAAATCAGATTCTTCTGAGGAGTTCCCAGTACATTATCCTTTCCCCTGTGTAATTACCTTAACAAGCTCCAGCTGCTTTTATTCTCAGAAGGTTTACTCCCTGATATACAGCTGCCTACCCCCTTCGTAAGTGCAGGTCCTAAATGAGCTTTTTTCTCTGTTCCCTCACCACAATCCAGATATTTTTTTGGGAGTTACCAGTACAGTTACCATACCAGGAAGTACTTAGTTTATTAAGCTACTGCTTTTCTTAATCTCAGTGGAGATATTTACTGATAAACAGCTACCTACGCAGCATGTTCATGTCGTTCCTAAAGGAGCTTTTATCTCTCTCCCCTCACCACAAATCACATTCTTCTGAGGAGTTCCCAGTACATTATCCTTTCCCCTGTGTAATTACCTTAACAAGCTCCAGCTGTTTTTATTCTCAGAAGGTTTACTCCCTGATATACAGCTGCCTACCCCCTTCGTAAGTGCAGGTCCTAAATGAGCTTTTTTATCTGTTCCCTCACCACAATCCAGATTCTTTTGGGGAGTTACCAGTACAGTAACCATACCAGGAAGTACTTAGTTTATTAAGCTAATGCTTTTCTTAATCTCAGTGGAGATATTTACTGATAAACCGCTACCTATGCAGCATGTTCATGTCGTTCATAAATGAGCTTTTATCTCTCTCCCCTCACCACAAATCAGATTCTTCTGAGGAGTTCCCAGTACATTATCCTTTCCCCTGTGTAATTACCTTAACAAGCTCCAGCTGTTTTTATTCTCAGAAGGTTTACTCCCTGATATACAGCTGCCTACCCCCTTCGTAAGTGCAGGTCCTAAATGAGCTTTTTTCTCTGTTCCCTCACCACAATCCAGATTCTTTTGGGGAGTTACCCGTACAGTAACCATACCAGGAAGTACTTAATTTATTAAGCTATTGCTTTTCTTAATCTCAGTGGAGATATTTACTGATAAACAGCTACCTACGCAGCATGTTCATGTCGTTCTTAAATGAGCTTTTATCTCTCTCCCCTCACCACAAATCAGATTCTTGTGAGGAGTTCCCAGTACATTATCATTTCCCCTGTGTAATTACCTTAAAAAGCTCCAGCTGTTTTTATTGTCAGAAGGTTTACTCCCTGACATACTGCTGCCTACCCCCTTCGTAAGTGCAGGTCCTAAATGAGCTTTTTTCTCTGTTCCCTCACCACAATCCAGATTCTTTTGGGGAGTTACCAGTACAGTAACTATTCCAGGAAGTACTTAATTTATTAAGCTACTGCTTTTCTTAATCTCAGTGGAGATATTTATGATAAACAGCTACCTACGCAGCATGTTCATGTCGTTCCTAAATGAGCTTTTATCTCTCTCCCCTCACCACAATTCAGATTCTTCTGAGGAGTTCCCAGTACATTATCCTTTCCCCTGTGTAATTACCTTAACAAGCTCCAGCTGTTTTCATTCTCAGAAGGTTTACTCCCTGATATACAGCTGCCTACCCCTTTCGTAAGTGCAGGTCCTAAATGAGCTTTTTTCTCTGTTCCCTCACAACAATCCAGATGCTTTTGGGGAGTTACCAGTACAGTAACCATACCAGGACGTACTTAATTTATTAAGCTACTGCTTTTCTTAATCTCAGTGGAGATATTTACTGATAAACAGCTACCTACGCCGCATGTTCATGTCGTTCCTAAATGAGCTTTTATCTCTCTCCCCTCACCACAAATCGGATTCTTCTGAGGAGTTCCCAGTACATTACCTTTCCCCTGTGTAATTACCTTAACAAGCTCCAGCTGTTTTTATTCTCAGAAGGTTTACTCCCTGATATACAGCTGCCTACCCCCTTCGTAAGTGCAGGTCCTAAATGAGCTTTTTTCTCTGTTCCCTCACCACAATCCAGATTCTTTTGGGGAGTTACCAGTACAGTAACCATACCAGGAAGTACTTAGTTTATTAAGCTACTGCTTTTCTTAATCTCAGTGGAGATATTTACTGATAAACAGCTACCTACGCAGCATGTTCATGTCGTTCCTAAATGAGCTTTTATCTCTCTCCCCTCACCACAAATAAGATTCTTCTGAGGAGTTCCCAGTACATTATCCTTTCCCTTGTGTAATTACCTTAACAAGCTCCAGCTGTTTTTATTCTCAGAAGGTTTACTCCCTGATATACAGCTGCCTACCCCCTTCGTAAGTGCAGGTCCTAAATGAGCTTTTTTCTCTGTTCCCTCACCACAATCCAGATTCTTTTGGGGAGTTACCCGTACAGTAACCATACCAGGAAGTACTTAATTTATTAAGCTATTGCTTTCCTTAATCTCAGTGGAGATATTTACTGATAAACAGCTACCTACGCAGCATGTTCATGTCGTTCTTAAATGAGCTTTTATCTCTCTCCCCTCACCACAAATCAGATTCTTGTGAGGAGTTCCCAGTACATTATCCTTTCCCCTGTGTAATTACCTTAAAAAGCTCCAGCTGTTTTTATTGTCAGAAGGTTTACTCCCTGACATACTGCTGCCTACCCCCTTCGTAAGTGCAGGTCCTAAATGAGCTTTTTTCTCTGTTCCCTCACCACAATCCAGATTCTTTTGGGGAGTTACCAGTACAGTAACTATTCCAGGAAGTACTTAATTTATTAAGCTACTGCTTTTCTTAATCTCAGTGGAGATATTTATGATAAACAGCTACGTACGCAGCATGTTCATGTCGTTCCAAAATGAGCTTTTATCTCTCTGCCCTCACCACAAATCAGATTCCTCTGAGGAGTTCCCAGTACATTTTCCTTTCCCCTGTGTAATTACCTTAACAAGCTCCAGCTGTTTTTATTCTCAGAAGGTTTACTCCCTGATATACTGCTGCCTACCCCCTTCGTAAGTGCAGGTCCTAAATGAGCTTTTTTCTCTGTTCCCTCACCACAATCCAGATTCTTTTGGGGAGTTACCCGTACAGTAACCATACCAGGAAGTACTTAATTTATTAAGCTACTGCTTTTCTTAATCTCTGTGGACATATTTACTGATAAACAGCTACCTACGCAGCATGTTCATGTCGTTCCTAAATGAGCTTTTATCTCTATCCCCTCACCACAAATCAGATTCTTCTGAGGAGTTCCCAGTACATTATCCTTTCCCCTGTGTAATTACCTTAACAAGCTCCAGCTGTTTTTATTCTCAGAAGGTTTACTCCCTGATATACAGCTGCCTACCCCCTTCGTAAGTGCAGGTCCTAAATGAGCATTTTTCTCTGTTCCCTCACGACAATCCAGATGCTTTTGGGGAGTTACCATTACAGTAACCATACCAGTAATTACTTAATTTATTAAGCTACTGCTTTTCTTAATCTCAGTGGAGATATTTACTGATAAACAGCTACCTACGCAGCATGTTCATGTCGTTCCTAAATGAGCTTTTATCTCTCTCCCCTCACCACAATTCAGATTCTTCTGAGGAGTTCCCAGTACATTATCCTTTCCCCTGTGTAATTACCTTAACAAGCTCCAGCTGTTTTCATTCTCAGAAGGTTTACTCCCTGATATACAGCTGCCTACCCCCTTCGTAAGTGCAGGTCCTAAATGAGCTTTTTTCTCTGTTCCCTCACAACAATCCAGATTCTTTTGGGGAGTTACCAGTACAGTAACCATACCAGGACGTACTTAATTTATTAAGCTACTGCTTTTCTTAATCTCAGTGGAGATATTTACTGATAAACAGCTACCTACGCAGCATGTTCATGTCGTTCCTAAATGAGCTTTTATCTCTCTCCCCTCACCACAAATCGGATTCTTCTGAGGAGTTCCCAGTACATTACCTTTCCCCTGTGTAATTACCTTAACAAGCTCCAGCTGTTTTTATTCTCAGAAGGTTTACTCCCTGATATACAGCTGCCTACCCCCTTCGTAAGTGCAGGTCCTAAATGAGCTTTTTTCTCTGTTCCCTCACCACAATCCAGATTCTTTTGGGGAGTTTCCAGTACAGTAACCATACCAGGAAGTACTTAGTTTATTAAGCTACTGCTTTTCTTAATCTCAGTGGAGATATTTACTGATAAACAGCTACCTACGCAGCATGTTCATGTCGTTCCTAAATGAGCTTTTATCTCTCTCCCCTCACCACAAATCAGATTCTTCTGAGGAGTTCCCAGTACATTATCCTTTCCCTTGTGTAATTACCTTAACAAGCTCCAGCTGTTTCTATTGTCAGAAGGTTTACTCCCTGATATACAGCTGCATACCCCCTTCGTAAGTGCAGGTCCTAAATGAGCTTTTTGCTCTCTTCCCTCACCACAATCCAGATTCTTTTGGGGAGTTACCAGTACAGTAACCATACCAGGAAGTACTTAATTTATTAAGCTACTGCTCTTCTTAATCTCATTGGAGATATTTACTGATAAACAGCTACCTACGCAGCATGTTCATGTCGTTCCTAAATGAGCTTTTATCTCTCTCCCCTCACCACAATCACATTCTTCTGAGGAGTTCCCAGTACATTATCCTTTCCCCTGTGTAATTACCTTAACAAGCTCCAGCTGTTTTTATTCTCAGAAGGTTTACTCCCTGATATACAGCAGCCTACACCCTTCGTAAGTGCAGGTCCTAAATGAGCTTTTTTCTCTGTTTCCTCACCAAAATGCAGATTCTTTTGGGGAGTTACCAGTACAGTAACCACACCAGGAAGTACTTAATTTATTAAGCTACTGCTTTTCTTAATCTCAGTTGAGATATTTACTGATAAACAGCTACCTACGCAGCAATTTCATGTCGTGCCTAAATGAGCTTTTATCTCTCTCCCCTCACCACCAATCAGACTCTTCTGAGGAGTTCCCAGTACATTATCCTTTCCCCTGTGTAATTACCTTAACAAGCTCCAGCTGTTTTTATTCTCAGAAGGTTTACTCCCTGATATACAGCTGCCTACCCCCTTGGTAAGTGCAGGTCCTAAATGAGCTTTTTTCTCTGTTCCCGCACCACAATCCAGATTCTTTTGGGGAGTTACCAGTACAGTAACCATACCAGGAAGTACTTAATTTATTAAGCTAATGCTTTTCTTAATCTCAGTGGAGATATTTACTGATAAACCGCTACCTACCCAGCATGTTCATGTCGTTCATAAATGAGCTTTTATCTCTCTCCCCTCACCACAAATCAGATTCTTCTGAGGAGTTCCCAGTACATTATCCTTTCCCCTGTGTAATTACCTTAACAAGCTCCAGCTGTTTTTATTCTCAGAAGGTTTACTCCCTGATATACAGCTGCCTACCCTCTTCGTAAGTGCAGGTCCTAAATGAGATTTTTTCTCTGTTCCCTCACCACAATCCAGATTCTTTTGGGGAGTTACCAGTACAGTAACTATTCCAGGAAGTAGTTAATTTATTAAGCTACTGCTTTTCTTAATCTCAGTGGAGATATTTATGATAAACAGCTACGTACGCAGCATGTTCATGTCGTTCCAAAATGAGCTTTTATCTCTCTGCCCTCACCACAAATCAGATTCTTCTGAGGAGTTCCCAGTACATTTTCCTTTCCCCTGTGTAATTACCTTAACAAGCTCCAGCTGTTTTTATTCTCAGAAGGTTTACTCCCTGATATACTGCTGCCTACCCCCTTCGTAAGTGCAGGTCCTAAATGAGCTTTTTTCTCTGTTCCCTCACCACAATCCAGATTCTTTTGGGGAGTTACCCGTACAGTAACCATACCAGGAAGTACTTAATTTATTAAGCTACTGCTTTTCTTAATCTCTGTGGAGATATTTACTGATAAACAGCTACCTACGCAGCATGTTCATGTCGTTCCTAAATGAGCTTTTATCTCTATCCCCTCACCACAAATCAGATTCTTCTGAGGAGTTCCCAGTACATTATCCTTTCCCCTGTGTAATTACCTTAACAAGCTCCAGCTGTTTTTATTCTCAGAAGGTTTACTCCCTGATATACAGCTGCCTACCCCCTTCGTAAGTGCAGGTCCTAAATGAGCTTTTTTCTCTGTTCCCTCACCACAATCCAGATTCTTTTGGGGAGTTACCAGTACAGTAACCATACCAGGAAGTACTTAGTTTTTTAAGCTACTGCTTTTCTTAATCTCAGTGGAGATATTTACTGATAAACAGCTACCTACGCAGCATGTTCATGTCGTTCCTAAATGAGCTTTTATCTCTCTCCCCTCACCACAAATCAGATTCTTCTGAGGAGTTCCCAGTACATTATCCTTTCTCTTGTGTAATTACCTTAACAAGCTCCAGCTGTTTCTATTGTCAGAAGGTTTACTCCCTGATATACAGCTGCATACCCCCTTCGTAAGTGCAGGTCCTAAATGAGCTTTTTGCTCTGTTCCCTCACCACAATCCAGATTCTTTTGGGGAGTTACCAGTACAGTAACCATACCAGGAAGTACTTAATTTATTAAGCTACTGCTCTTCTTAATCTCATTGGAGATATTTACTGATAAACAGCTACCTACGCAGCATGTATATGTCGTTCCTAAATGAGCTTTTATCTCTCTCCCCTCACCACAATAACATTCTTCTGAGGAGATCCCAGTACATTATCCTTTCCCCTGTGTAATTACCTTAACAAGCTCCAGCTGTTTTGATTCTCAGAAGGTTTACTCCCTGATATACAGCTGCCTACACCCTTCGTAAGTGCAGGTCCTAAATGAGCTTTTTTCTCTGTTCCCTCACCACAATCCAGATTCTTTTGGGGAGTTACCAGTACAGTAACCATACCAGGAAGTACTTAATTTATTAAGCTACTGCTTTTCTTAATCTCAGTGGAGATATTTACTGATAAACAGCTACCTACCCAGCATGTTCATGTCGTTCCTAAATGAGCTTTTATCTCTCTCCCCTCACCACAAATCAGATTCTTGTGAGGAGTTCCCAGTACATTATCCTTTCCCCTGTGTAATTACCTTAACAAGCTCCAGCTGTTTTTATTCTCAGAAGGTTTACTCCCTGATATACAGCTACCTAGCCCCTTCGTAAGTGGAGGTCCTAAATGAGCTTTTTTCTCTGTTCCCTCACCACAATCCAGATTCTTTTGGGGAGTTACCAGTACAGTAACCATACCAGGAAGTTCTTAATTTATTAAGCTACTGCTTTTCTTAATCTCAATGGAGATATTTACTGATAAACAGCTACCTACGCAGCATGTTCATGTCGTTCTTAAATGAGCTTTTATCTCTCTCCCCTCACCACAAATCAGATTCTTCTGAGGAGTTCCCTGTACATTATCCTTTCCCCTGTGTAATTACCTTAACAAGCTCCACCTGTTTTTATTCTCAGAAGGTTTACTCCCTGATATACAGCTGCCTACCCCCTTCGTAAGTGCAGGTCCTAAATGAGCTTTTTTCTCTGTTCCCTCACCACAATCCGGATTCTTTTGGGGAGTTACCAGTACAGAAACCATACCAGGAAGTACTTAATTTATTAAGCTACTGCTTTTCTTAATCTCAGTGGAGATATTTACTGATAAACAGCTACCTACGCAGCATGTTCATGTCGTTCCTAAATGAGCTTTTATCTCTCTCCCCTCACCACAATTCAGATTCTTCTGAGGAGTTCCCAGTACATTATCCTTTCCCCTGTGTAATTACCTTAACAAGCTCCAGCTGTTTTTATTCTCAGAAGGTTTACTCCCTGATATACAGCTGCCTACCCCCTTCGTAAGTGCAGGTCCTAAATGAGCTTTTTTCTCTGTTCCCTCACCACAATCCAGATTCTTTTGGGGAGTTACCAGTACAGTAACCATACCAGGAAGTACTTAATTTATTAAGCTACTGCTTTTCTTAATCTCAGTGGAGATATTTACTGATAAACAGCTACCTACGCAGCATGTTCATGTCGTTCCTAAATGAGCTTTTATCTCTCTCCCCTCACCACAAATCAGATTCTTCTGAGTAGTTCCCAGTACATTATCCTTTCCCCTGTGTAATTACCTTAACAAGCTCCAGCTGTGTTTATTCTCAGAAGGTTTACTCCCTGATATACAGCTGCCCACCCCCTTCGTAAGTGCAGGTCCTAAATGAGTTTTTTTCTCTGTTCCCTCACCACAATCCAGATTCTTTTGGGGAGATACCAGTACAGTAACCATACCAGGAAGTACTTAATTTATTAAGCTACTGCTTTTCTTAATTTCAGTGGTGATATTTACTGATAAACAGCTACCTACGCAGCATGTTCATGTCGTTCCTAAATGAGCTTTTATCTCTCTCCCCTCACCACAATTCAGATTCTTCTGAGGAGTTCCCAGTACATTATCCTTTCCCCTGTGTAATTACCTTAACAAGCTCCAGCTGTTTTTATTCTCAGAAGGTTTACTCCCTGATATACAGCTGCCTACCCCCTTCGTAAGTGCAGGTCCTAAATGAGCTTTTTTCTCTGTTCCCTCACCACAATCCAGATTCTTTTGGGGAGTTACCAGTACAGTAACCATACCAGGAAGTACTTAATTTATTAAGCTACTGCTTTTCTTAATCTCAGTGGAGATATTTACTGATAAACAGCTACCTACACAGCATGTTCATGTCGTTCCTAAATGAGCTTTTATCTCTCTCCCCTCACCACAAATCAGATTCTTCTGAGGAGTTCCCTGTACATTATCCTTTCCCCTGTGTAATTACCTTAACAAGCTCCAGATGTTTTTATTCTCAGAAGGTTTACTCCCTGATATCCAGCTGCCTACCCCCTTCGTAAGTGTAGGTCCTAAATGAGCTTTTTTCTCTGTTCCCTCACCACAATCCAGATTCTTTTGGGGAGTTACCAGTACAGTAACCATACCAGGAAGTACTTAATTTATTAAGCTACTGCTTTTCTTAATCTCAGTGGAGATATTTACTGATAAACAGCTACCTACGCAGAATGTTCATGTCGTTCCTAAAGGAGCTTTTATCTCTCTCCCCTCACCACAAATCAGATTCTTCTGAGGAGTTCCCAGTACATTATCCTTTCCCCTCTGTAATTACCTTAACAAGCTCCAGCTGTTGTTATTCTCAGAAGGTTTACTCCCTGATATACAGCTGCCTACCCCCTTCGTAATTGCAGGTCCTAAATGAGCTTTTTTCTCTGTTCCCTCACCACAATCCAGATTCTTTTGGGGAGTTTCCAGTACAGTAACCATACCAGGAAGTACTTAATTTATTAATCTACTGCTTTTCTTAATCTCAGTGGAGATATTTACTGATAAACAGCTACCTACGCAGCATGTTCATGTCGTTCCTAAATGAGCTTTTATCTCTCTCCCCTCACCACAAATCAGATTCTTCTGAGGAGTTCCAAGTACATTATCCTTTCCCCTGTGTAATTACCTTAACAAGCTCCAGCTGTTTTTATTCTCAGAAGGTTTACTCCCTGATATACAGCTGCCAACCCCGTTCGTAAGTGCAGGTCCTAAATGAGTATTTTTCTCTGTTCCCTCACCACAATCCAGATTCTTTTGGGGAGATACCAGTACAGTAACCATACCAGGAAGTACTTAATTTATTAAGCTACTGCTTTTCTTAATCTCAGTGGAGATATTTACTGATAAACAGCTACCTACGCAGAATGTTCATGTCGTTCCTAAAGGAGCTTTTATCTCTCTCCCCTCACCACAAATCAGATTCTTCTGAGGAGTTCCCAGTACATTATCCTTTCCCCTGTGTAATTACCTTAACAAGCTCCAGCTGTTGTTATTCTCAGAAGGTTTACTCCCTGATATACAGCTGCCTACCCCCTTCGTAAGTGCAGGTCCAAATGAGCTTTTTTCTCTGTTCCCTCACCACAATCCAGATTCTTTTGGGGAGTTTCCAGTACAGTAACCATACCAGGAAGTACTTAATTTATTAAGCTACTGCTTTTCTTAATCTCAGTGGAGATATTTACTGATAAACAGCTACCTACGCAGCATGTTCATGTCGTTTCTAAATGAGCTTTTATCTCTCTCCCCTCACCACAAATCAGATTCTTCTGAGGAGTTCCAAGTACATTATCCTTTCCCCTGTGTAATTACCTTAACAAGCTCCAGCTGTTTTTATTCTCAGAAGGTTTACTCCCTGATATACAGCTGCCAACCCCGTTCGTAAGTGCAGGTCCTAAATGAGTATTTTTCTCTGTTCCCTCACCACAATCCAGATTCTTTTGGGGAGATACCAGTACAGTAACCATACCAGGAAGTACTTAATTTATTAAGCTACTGCTTTTCTTAATCTCAGTGGAGATATTTACTGATAAACAGCTACCTACGCAGCATGTTCATGTCGTTCCTAAATGAGCTTTTATCTCTCTCCCCTCAGCACAAATCAGATTCTTCTGAGGAGTTCCCAGTACATTATCCTTTCCCTTGTGTAATTACCTTAACAAGCTCCAGCTGTTTGTATTCTCAGAAGGTTTACTCCCTGATATACAGCTGCCTACCCCCTTCGTAAGTGCAGGTCCTAAATGAGCTTTTTTCTCTGTTCCCTCACCACAATCCAGATTCTTTTGGGGAGTTACCAGTACAGTAACCATACCAGGAAGTAATTAATTTAAAAAGCTACTGCTTTTCTTAATCTCAGTGGAGATATTTACTGATAAACAGCTAACTACGCAGCATGTTCATGTCGTTCCTAAATGAGCTTTTATCGCTCTCCCCTCACCACAAATCAGATTCTTCTGAGGAGTTCCCAGTACATTATCCTTTCCCCTGTGTAATTACCTTAACAAGCTCCAGCTGTTTTTATTCTCAGAAGGTTTACTCCCCGATATACAGCTGCCTACCCCCTTCGTAAGTGCAGGTCCTAAATGAGCTTTTTTCTCTGTTCCCTCACCACAATCCAGATTCTTTTGGGGAGTTACCAGTACAGTAACCATACCAGGAAGTACTTAATTTATTAAGCTACTGCTTTTCTTAATCTCAGTGGAGATATTTACTGATAAACAGCTATCTACGCAGCATGTTCATGTCGTTCCTAAATGAGCTTTTATCTCTCTCCCCTCATCACAAATCAGATTCTTCTGAGGATTTCCCAGTACATTATCCTTTCCCCTGTGTAATTTCCTTAACAAGCTCCAGCTGTTTTTATTCTCAGAAGGTTTACTCCCTGATATACAGCTGCCTACCCCCTTCGTAAGTGCAGGTCCTAAATGAGCTTTTTTCCTCTGTTCCCTCACCACAATCCAAATTCTTCTGGGGAGTTACCAGTACAGTAACCATACCAGGAAGTAATTAATTTATTAAGCGTATGCTGCTGCCTGGAAGAGCTGAGAAAATTAACAAGACCTGAACCCACTGAGCTAGACATTAAGGAAGACTCAGATGGCTCAGACTCTGAGGAGAAATTATTCAATAAGCCTATTAAAGATAGATTGACCTATGTTGAGACTATGTTAAAATCAGTTATAGCTCTATTGTCACAGCTTCATCCAGAACAACAAACTCCTTTAAAGGGAGTCCTGGCAGACTTACAGCTCTCCTAGGTGCAGGCTGCTAGCAGGGGGGAGGAACCTGAGGCTAGAGAAATGCTAACACCACCGAGGTAACTTCTCCTGACCGAGCGCTCTATTTCCATCCACCAGGACAGATTTGAATCCCCAACCAGGGTGAGTGACCATTAGCCTGGAGCTTACATTTTCCATAAATCCACTGGGCTAAGTCAAGGAGATCAGCAATTGTGGGTGCTTGGAGACAACTGATCTCTAGTTCAGCTCAGCTGGTTGCTCGTCAAGTCTAAATTGTTTCAGGAAAGCTGCTCAAGTTTGAGCCCAATCATATATATTTGGAATGTTTTGCAGGACTTAGCTAACTTCTATGAGCGCTCAGGCAGATGAAGTTCTCTCTGTCTCTTTTTCTGTCTCCCTCTAAACTCTGCCTGCCTGCCTGTGACATAGGATGGGTATTGATATTTGTTTAACATCTGCTTTAAAAGACTCAAAAAAAAAAGGTTTTCTATTCTTGTTATTGATGTTTAAGTTTTGGAGACTCAGTTAAATTCTGCCTGTTTGGCTAAATCATAAACTTTCTCTAGCATTGAGCACATGGTAGACAATAGGATTGGATGGAGTGAAAGCCGGCCCATCCCCCAGGTGACAAGCATGCCAAATTCCTGGATGCTGGGCAGAGACTTGGAGTCCTGTGGCCTTGCATTTCAAAGGTGCCTTACAATTCAAATGCTGGAAGATGAAGGTGTCTTACTGTGAGCTCACTGTCTGTGTTTATACCCTGTCTCCCATGTGCTCCCTTTGTGAGCTAAACTGGTTTCTCAAAATGTGGCTTCTCGGATGACCTGAAAATTTTGGTTTGCTGAAAAGATTTTTTTTTGTTTACTATCTAACCATGTGGTTCTAGAATATAGGCAAAATAATATCATTTGCCACTGGAATTCCAGAAAAACTTACATGGCCAATTAAAGAACAATTCTAAGCGCGCCCCAAAACGTGTGCACATTGTCTGTATGTGTATGTATGTCTATGTCTATGTCTATGTGTTGGTAAAACTTAAAAACAAAACAAAAAACAGGTTTTAAGCCTAAACTGATATGTTTGGGAGCAAACAAATGTGTCTAAGAAAAACTCCAAAAGGCTTTAATATACAGCACGTGATATAAGTGCAATGATGTACAACCAGTATGTTATTCTTTATGTCTATCTATGCTAAGAGTCAAGTGTACATCTAATCCTGACAATTATTTGGTATAGACTTAAGATTTTGCTTCTCCATTTTTTTCTTTCTCTTTTTTCGCTGTGCTCTCATAAACTCTTTAAGATCAAGGGACCAGAGTCATTTTGAAATAACTGCACAGGTGTGACTATTAACCTAAATTTTCCGGACCCCAAATTAACATTTTGCTTTATAGGATACAGGTTGACATGTGTGCTAGCTGAGTGGACCGTGGCAGTCTATGGCTACAGAAAGCTGCCTCCACAGTCGGCTTCCAAACTGGGAGTTGTTTGTGACTTAGAAACTGCCCTGGCTGCTACAGAGAGCAGACTTGGTCGGCCTTCAATCTGTGTGGATTTTGTGACTAGAAAGATGGTTAAAGGCCCAAGCCTTCTAAAATCTGTTTAAAAATGCCCTTAACCAGTCTGTGTAGAAATTTACAGGCAACAAGCAGGAAATGTGACAGCCTATCCAGGGAACTCTACTACAGAATTATCCAGATGCAAAACATCTCTCCTGCTGGCCTGCTAATTTGGGATGGAAGACACAGCCACTTCAGATCCACTGAAGCTGAGACTTATTGTTATTCATTTGTTTTCTCTTTCATGTGCCAGTAAGGTAAGGTTAAATAATATGATTAGATTTAATGGCACATGGACCCCATTCAGTCTGCTGTTCTTTAAGTGTTACAGCAAATCTCTGGCAACTACTTGTTGGTCAATTCTTAGCAACTTACAGGTAAACTCTACTCCTTTTGTTCTCCTGTTGCTCTAATTGGAAATAAAAAGGGCTTTTATGGCTAAGACTCTTTGGATAGTTCAAAGCCAGCCCAGGCAGAGAAAAATAAAAATCTCTCTTGGTCATATTTTGGGTCCTTATTATTTAACTAGTCAAAAATTACAGGTTAAGACTTCTCATTTACGTACTTTGCATGATTTTCAAAAATTTCTGGGAGATATTAATTGGCTTCGCCCTTATCTTAAATTGTCCACAGCTGAATTAAAACCCTTGTTTGATCTATTAAAGGGGGACCCTGACCCTACATCTCCCAGAGAAATGACAACTAAAGCAGCAGAAGCCTTGAGCATAGTAAATTCTGCCATTTCTTCCCAACATGTAAATTATATTGATTACTCAGCCCCTTGGGAAGCTTATATTTTAACTACACCTCATTCTCCAACAGCGGTCCTCTGGCAGAAGGGACCCCTTTTGTGGCTTTCCTTGCCTGCTACTCCTTCAAAAGTGTTAACTCCTTATTATGAATTGGTAGCCACCTTAGTCCATATGTGCCGTGTGGAATCTTGTAAGTATCTTGGACGAGATCCACAGGTTATTTATATCCCCTATACTTTACAACAGCAAAAATGGCTTTATACTCATTGTGATTCCTGAGCCATTGCTTGGGCCAATTGTGTGGGCACAATTTCACATCATTGTCCCTCCAACAAATTACTTCACTTTGCCTCTTCTTACCATTAAGGGAGGGCAATACTATTACAGATGAGGCTACCCAAATTTCTCTTTCTCAAATTGACTTGGCAAAGCAATCACATGCTGCCCACCATCAAAACAGTCGTGCCTTACGTCAACAATTTCATATTACTTATGAGGCAGCTCGTCAAATTGTAAAAACTTGTCCCAACTGTGCTACCTTCCTGCCTGTGCCCTCCAATGGGATTAATCCCCGAGGCTTAGTGGCTAATCATGTTTGGCAAATGGATGTTACCCACATCCCCTCTTTTGGACGGCTCCGCTTTGTCCATGTTACAATAGACACTTACTCTAATTTTATTATGGCTACTCCTCTTAGCGGGGAAGCTGGCAAACATTGTATTTCCCATGCCTTACGCTGCTTTGCTACTATGGGACTTCCTAAACAAATTAAAACTGATAATGGTCCGGGATATGTTGGACGAGCTTTTCAAACTTTTTGCAAATCTTACCAAATTGTTCACTCTACAGGAATCCCCTATAATCCTCATGGTCAAGCCCGCTGGCTACCTGAGCGTTGTGTTCGGATTGTGGAAACTCATCAGAATGGTACAAGCGCTGACCCACTGGGCTTACGTGCCAGATCCACCGATTGTGCACCCCGCGACCTGGGAGGGAGCTGAGGTGTTTGTCCATGTCAACAGATCAGCGTACGGTACAGCTCCAGACCCTTTTGTCCAGCACATTAAGATGGGAGATTTTGCAGCTTCTGGCATTGGAACCCCTTTATGCTTTACAACTGACTCCAACAGTTATATTCCAGGCTGTACTGTAATGCAATCCATAAATCATAGAATTTGGATTCCTGATAATAGTCAAGTATATAATATACAAATGGCTTCATTGCCTACTGGGTTTCCTGTACATGCCAATTCTACCTCATCCTTCATGATACCTCGCTGCATCAACTCCTCTCAAATTGTAGAATCCACGGGAGAACTGCACCCTGTAAAGTGTAGACATGATCACCCTTTTATAACCAATATTTCAGGAACTAATCTTACCAACAAGTTCAACCCAAGTCTGTGGTGGATGAATGGACGCCCTCAACGCCATGTCTGGATGTTAGTGGCTGCTCTGAATAATACCTCCTGGCCCACTTCTACTTCTTTAAAAAATATTATGAGTTGTGTAACACCCCCTTATGCTATTATGTATGGACCTTTTAATATTTCTATAGGAGCCATGTATTTCAATGTTACCTGCACTAACTGTTCTTTTACAAATTGCTTGTATAGTGGTCTTACTGATTCTGTAATTATTATTAAGCAACCACCATTTGTTATGCTTCCTGTAAACTTATCTGAAGCTTGGTATAAAGAAACAGGTATTCAAGTGTTAAAACATTTAAAAGAACTTATGCGCCCTAGACGATTTGTAGGGCTACTAATAGCAGGAATTTTAGCCTTTATTTCCTTAGCTGCCTCTGCTGCAGCGGCTACTGTGGCTTTAACACAAAATGTGCAGACAGCTCACCATGTTAATCAGCTTGCTCATAATACCAAGCAAGCCCTGCACTTTCAAGGCGGGATTGATGATAAGGTAGAACAAAAATTAGAAGCCTTGTATGAATCTTTGTTGTCTCTGGGAGAACAAATTCGTGCCTTACAAACTTTGCAACGGGTGCGCTGTCATGCTGGGTTTGACTTTATTTGTGTGACCCCCCATAAGTATAATGGGTCAAGCTATCCTTGGGAACAAGTTGTAGCACATTTAAATGGTATTTGGCACCATAATAACTTGTCCTTAGATCTCTTTCAACTCCATAGACAAATAGCCGGACTAGAACAAGCTCCACCTTTGGACTTTAAAGTGGCAGAAACAGCAAAAGAACTGTTCGAACAACTTCAACAGTATGTCCCTTCCTTAACTAACGTTAAGGGGCTGCTAATGACATTGCTCGGCCCAGGGATACTTTTGCTGATGGCTTGCCTATGTCTTCCTTGCATTGTACGCATATTGCAAAACTCTTTCATGAGTTTAGCCAGCCAGCTGCATAAGGTCAAGCTCCAAGTAAATGAATTTCCCCCGAGAGGAACCGCAGCCAGAGACGGGTATGAGGCGGTGCCAGCCTTAGACCGACCTAAGACAGGGCCTTCAGCACTGCTCTGAAGTTGTTCCCCAAGACGGGTAAGGCGGGCTGGGGCACCCACCCCACCTAAGACAGGCGGGTTCGCTTCTTTTAATAAAAAGACGGGGGAACTGTCGGGAGCCGAGCTAGCAGCTAAGCTCATCCTGACCTCTGGCTGTGCCGATGTCGCCAAGATGACGGGAGCCAGACCTGCAGATAGGGAGCCAGACCTGCAGCTAGGTAAATTATCACCTCTGGCTGTGCTGTTACCGCCAGGATATGCTAAAGGCAAGGACATCTGTTCACAGCTACTGTCCGGAATTGCTTTGTTACCTTGTGTTTACTGTAATCAAATGTTGCAAACTTCAAAGCCTCTTTATGTTCTGGAATTTTAACAATCCTATGCTATTCCCTGGTTCCAAAACTGCATATAAGCTGGGAGTTGGAATAAACTGTTGCTGCAGTCTTGAGGTTCAACCTTATGGCTGCAGACCTCCCGTACCCCATCTTTGTCTCTTGTCTTTTTTCTCTTGCCTTATTTTTCCTTTTCCGTATCCCTGCCGCCCCTCAGTCAGGATTTCTGTTCCCCCGCCGGCTGGCCCGGCAGGAGGAACCATACCAGGAAGTACTTAATTAATTAAGCTACTGCTTTTCTTAATCTCAGTGGAGATATTTACTGATAAACAGCTACCTACGCAGCATGTTCATGTCGTTCCTAAATGAGCTTCTTTCACTCTCCCCTCACCACAAATCAGATTCTTCTGAGGAGTTCCCAGTACATTATCCTTTCCCCTGTGTAATTACCTTAACAAGCTCCAGCTGTTTTTATTCTCAGAAGGTTTACTCCCTGATATACTGCGGCCTACCCCCTTCGTAAGTGCAGGTCCTAAATGAGCTTTTTTCTCTGTTCCCTCACCACAATCCAGATTCTTTTGGAGAGTTACCAATACAGTAACCATACCAGGAAGTACTTAATTTATTAAGCTACTGCGATTCTTAATCTTAGTGGAGATATTTACTGATAAACAGCTACCTACGCAGCATGTTCATGTCGTTCCTAAAGGAGCTTTTATCTCTCTCCCCTCACAACAAATCAGATTCTTCTGAGGAGTTCCCAGTACATTATCCTTTCCCCTGTGTAATTACCTTAACAAGCTCCAGCTGTTTTTATTCTCAGAAGGTTTACTCCCTGATATACAGCTGCCTACCCCATTCATAAGTGCAGGTCCTAAATGAGCTTTTTTCTCTGTTCCCTCACCACAATCCAGATTCTTTTGGGGAGTTACCAGAACAGTAACCATACCAGGAAGTACTTAATTTATTAAGCTACTGCTTTTCTTAATCTCAGTGGAGATATTTACTGATAAACAGCTACCTACGCAGCATGTTCATGTCGTTCCTAAATGAGCTTTTATCTCTCTCCCCTCACCACAAATCAGATTCTTCGGAGGAGTTCCCAGTACATTATCCTTTCCCCTGTGTAATTACCTTAACAAGCTCCAGCTGTTTTTATTCTCAGAAGGTTTACTCCCAGATATACAGCTCCCTACCCCCTTCGTAAGTGCAGGTCCTAAATGAGCTTTTTTCTCTGTTCCCTAACCACAATCCAGATTCTTTTGGGGAGTTACCAGTACAGTAACCATATCAGGAAATACTTAATTTATTAACCTACTGCTTTTCTTAAATTCAGTGGAGATATTTACTGACAAACCGCTACCTATGCAGCATGTTCATGTCGTTCCTAAATGAGCTTTTATCTCTCTCCCCTCACCACAAATCAGATTCTTCTGAGGAGTTCCCAGTACATTATCCTTTTCCCTGTGTAATTACCGTAACAACCTCCAGCTGTTTTTTTTTTTTTTTTTTTTTTTTTTTTTTTTTTTTTTGGCCAGTCCTGGGCCTTGGACTCAGGGCCTGAGCACTGTCCCTGGCTTCTTCCCGCTCAAGGCTAGCACTCTGCCACTTGAGCCACAGCGCCGCTTCTGGCCATTTTCTGTATATGTGGTGCTGGGGAATCGAACCTAGGGCCTCATGTATCCGAGGCAGGCACTCTTGCCACTAGGCTATATCCCCAGCCCCTCCAGATGTTTTTATTCTCAGAAGGTTTACTCCCTGATATACAGCTGCCTAACCCTTCGTAAGTGCAGGTCCTAACTCAGCTTTTTTCTCTGTTCCCTCACCACAATCCAGATTCATTTGGAGAGTTACCGGTACAGTAACCATACCAGGAAGTACTTAATTTATAAAACTACTGCTTTTTTTAATCTCAGGGGAGATATTTACTGATAAACAGCTACCTACGCAGCATGTTCATGTCGTTCCTAAATGAGCTTTTATCTCTCTCCCCTCACCACAAATCAGATACTTCTGAGGAGTTCCCAGTACATTATCCTTTCCCCTGTGGAATTACCTTAACAAGCTCCAGCTGTTCTTATTCTCAGAAGGTTTACTCCCTGATATACAGCTGCCTACCCCCTTCGTAAGTGCAGGTCCTAAATGACCTTTTTCTCTGTTCCCTCACCACAATCCAGATTCTTTTGGGGAGTTACCAGTACAGTAACCATACCAGGAAGTACTTAATTTATTAAGCTACTGCTTTTCTTAATCTCAGTGGAGATATTTACTGATAAACAGCTACCTACGCAGCATGTCCATGTCGTTCCTAAATGAGCTTTTATCTCTCTCCCCTCACCACAAATCAGATTCTTCTGAGGAGTTCCCAGTACATTATCCTTTCCCCTGTGTAATTACCTTAACAAGCTCCAGCTGTTTTTATTCTCAGAAGGTTTACTCCCTGATATACTGCTGCCTACCCCCTTCGTAAGTGCAGGTCCTAAATGAGCTTTTTTCTCTGTTCCCTCACCACAATCCAGATTCTTTGGGGAGTTACCAGTACAGTAACCATACCAGGAAGTACTTAATTTATTAAGCTACTGCTTTTCTTAATCTCAGTGGAGATATTTACTGATAAACAGCTACCTACGCAGCATGTCCATGTCGTTCCTAAATGAGCTTTTATCTCTCTCCCCTCACCACAAATCAGATTCTTCTGAGGAGTTCCCAGTACATTATCCTTTCCCCTGTGTAATTACCTTAACAAGCTCCACCTGTTTTTATTCTCAGAAGGTTTACTCCCTGATATACTGCTGCCTACCCCCTTCGTAAGTGCAGGTCCTAAATGAGCTTTTTTCTCTGTTCCCTCACCACAATCCAGATTCTTTGGGGAGTTACCCGTACAGTAACCATACCAGGAAGTACTTAATTTAATAAGCTACTGCTTTTCTTAATCTCAGTGGAGATATTTACTGATAAACAGCTACCTACGCAGCATGTTCATGTCGTTCCTAAATGAGCTTTTATCTCTCTCCCCTCACCACAAATCAGATACTTCTGAGGAGTTCCCAGTACATTATCCTTTCCCCTGTAGAATTACCTTAACAAGCTCCAGCTGTTTTTATTCTCAAAAGGTTTACTCCCTGATATACTGCTGCCTACCCCCTTCGTAAGTGCAGGTCTTAATGAGCATTTTTCTCTGTTCCCTGACCACAATCCAGATTCTTTTGGGGAGTTACCAGTACAGTGACCATACCAGGATGTACTTAATTTATTAAGCTACTGCTTTTCTTAATCTCATTGGAGATATTTACTGATAAACAGCTAACTACGCAGCATGTTTATGTCGTTCCTAAATGAGCTTTTATCTCCCTCCCCTCACCACAATTCAGATTCTTCTGAGGAGTTCCCAGTACATTATCCTTTCCCCTGTGTAATTAACTTAACAAGCTCCAGCTGTGTTTATTCTCAGAAGGTTTACTCCCTGATATACTGCTGCCTACCCCCTTCGTAAGTGCAGGTCATAAATGAGCTTTTTTCTCTGTTCCCTCACCACAATCCAGATTCTTTTGGGGAGTTACCAGTATAGTAACCATACCAGGAAGTATTTAATTTATTAAGCTACTGCTTTTCTTAATCTCAGTGGAGATATTTACTGATAAACAGCTACCTACGCAGCATTTTCATGTCGTTCCTAAATGAGCTTTTATCTCTCTCCCCTCACCACAAATCAGATTCTTCTGAGGAGTTCCCAGTACATTATCCTTTCCCCTGTGTAATTACCTTAACAAGCTCCAGCTGTTTTTATTCTCAGAAGGTTTACTCCCTGATATACAACTGCCTACCCCCTTCGTAAGTGCAGGTCCTAAATGAGCTTTATTCTCTGTTCCCTTACCACAATCCAGTTTTTTTGGGGAGTTACCAGTAAAATATCTATACTAGGAAGTACTTAATTTATTAAGCTACTGCTTTTCTTAATCTCAGTGGAGATATTTACTGATAAACAGCTACGTATGCAGCATGTTCATGTCGTTCCTAAATGAGCTATTATCTCTCTCCCCTCACCACAAATCAGATTCTTCTGAGGAGTTCCCAGTTCATTATCCTTTCCCCTGTGTAATTACCTTAACAAGCTCCAGCTGTTTTTATTCTCAGAAGCGATACTCCCTGATATACAGCTGCTTACCCCCTTCGTAAGTGCAGGTCCTAAATGAGCTTTTTTCTCTGTTCCTTCACCACAATCCAGATTCTTTTGGGGAGGTACCAGTACAGTAACCATACCAGGAAGTACTTAATTTATTAAGCTACTGCTTTTCTTAATCTCAGTGGAGATATTTACTGATAAACAGCTACCTACGCAGCATGTTCATGTCGTTCCTAAATGAGCCTTTATCTCTCTCCCCTCACCACAAATCAGATTCTTCTGAGGAGTTCCCAGTACATTATCCTTTCCCCTGTGTAATTACCTTAACAAGCTCAGGCTTTTTTTATTCTCAGGAGGTTTACTCCCTGATATACAGCTGCCTACACCCTTCCTAAGTGCAGGTCCTAAATGAGCTTTTTTCTCTGTTCCCTCACCACAATCCAGATTCTTTTAGGGAGTTACCAGTACAGTACCCAAACCAGGAAGTACTTAATTTATTAAGCTAATGCTTTTCTTAATCTCAGTGGAGATACTTAGTGATAAACAGCTACCTACGCAGCATGTTCATTTCGTTCCTAAATGAGCTTTTATCTCTCTCCCCTCACCACAAATCAGATTCTTCTGAGGAGTTCCCAGTACATTATCCTTTCCCCTGTGTAATTACCTTAACAAGCTCCAGCTGTTTTTATTCTCAGAAGGTTTACTCCCTGATATACAGCTGCCTACCCCCTTCGTAAGTGCAGGTCCTAAATGAGCTTTTTTCTCTGTTCCCTCACCACAATCCAGATTCTTTTGGGGAGTTACCAGTACAGTAACCATACCAGGAAGTACTTAATTTATTACGCTACTGCTTTTCTTAATCTCAGTGGAGATATTTACTGATAAACAGCTACCTACGCAGCATGTTCATGTCGTTCCTAAAGGAGCTTTTATCTCTCTCCCCTCACCACAAATCAGATTCTTCTGAGGAGTTCCCAGTACATTATCCTTTCCCCTGTGTAATTACCTTAACAAGCTCCAGCTGTTTTTCTTCTCAGAAGGTTTACTCCCTGATATACAGCTGCCTACCCCCTTCGTAAGTGCACGTCCTAAATGAGCTTTTTTCTCTGTTCCCTCACCACAATCCAGATTCTTTGGGGGAGTTACCAGTACAGTAATCATACCAGGAAGTACTTAATTTATTAAGCTACTGCTTTTCTTAATCTCAGTGGAGATATTTACTGATAAACAGCTACCTACGCAGCATGTCCATGTCGTTCCTAAATGAGCTTTTATCTCTCTCCCCTCACCACAAATCAGATTCTTCTGAGGAGTTCCCAGTACATTATCCTTTTCCCTGTGTAATTACCGTAACAACCTCCAGCTGTTTTTTTTTTTTTTTTTTTTTTTTTTTTTTTGGCCAGTCCTGGGCCTTGGACTCAGGGCCTGAGCACTGTCCCTGGCTTCTTCCCGCTCAAGGCTAGCACTCTGCCACTTGAGCCACAGCGCCGCTTCTGGCCATTTTCTGTATATGTGGTGCTGGGGAATCGAACCTAGGGCCTCATGTATCCGAGGCAGGCACTCTTGCCACTAGGCTATATCCCCAGCCCCTCCAGCTGTTTTTATTCTCAGAAGGTTTACTCCCTGATATACAGCTGCCTAACCCTTCGTAAGTGCAGGTCCTAACTCAGCTTTTTTCTCTGTTCCCTCACCACAATCCAGATTCATTTGGAGAGTTACCGGTACAGTAACCATACCAGGAAGTACTTAATTTATAAAACTACTGCTTTTTTAATCTCAGGGGAGATATTTACTGATAAACAGCTACCTACGCAGCATGTTCATGTCGTTCCTAAATGAGCTTTTATCTCTCTCCCCTCACCACAAATCAGATTCTTCTGAGGAGTTCCCAGTACATTGTCCTTTGCCCTGTGTAATTACCTTAACAAGCTCCAGCTGTTCTTATTCTCAGAAGGTTTACTCCCTGATACACAGCTGCCTACCCCCTTCGTAAGTGCAGGTCCTAAATGAGCTTTTTTCTCTGTTCCCTCACCACAATCCAGATTCTTTTGTGGAGTTACCAGTACAGTATCCATAGCAGGAAGTACTTAATATATTAAGCTACTGCTTTTCTTAATCTCAGTGGAGATATTTACTGATTAACAGCTACCTAGGCAGCATGTTCATATCGATCCTAAATGAGCTTTTATCTCTCTCTCCTCACCACAAATCAGATACTTCTGAGGAGTTCCCAGTACATTATCCTTTCCCCTGTGGAATTACCTTAACAAGCTCCAGCTGTTTTTATTCTCAGAAGGTTTACTCCCTGATATACAGCTGCCTACCCCCTTCGTAAGTGCAGGTCCTAAATGACCTTTTTCTCTGTTCCCTCACCACAATCCAGATTCTTTTGGGGAGTTACCAGTACAGTAACCATACCAGGAAGTACTTAATTTATTAAGCTACTGCTTTTCTTAATCTCAGTGGAGATATTTACTGATAAACAGCTACCTACGCAGCATGTCCATGTCGTTCCTAAATGAGCTTTTATCTCTCTCCCCTCACCACAAATCAGATTCTTCTGAGGAGTTCCCAGTACATTATCCTTTCCCCTGTGTAATTATCTTAACAAGCTCCAGCTGTTTTTATTCTCAGAAGGTTTACTCCCTGATATACTGCTGCCTACCCCCTTCGTAAGTGCAGGTCCTAAATGAGCTTTTTTCTCTGTTCCCTCACCACAATCCAGATTCTTTGGGGAGTTACCCGTACAGTAACCATACCAGGAAGTACTTAATTTAATAAGCTACTGCTTTTCTTAATCTCAGTGGAGATATTTACTGATAAACAGCTACCTACGCAGCATGTTCATGTCGTTCCTAAATGAGCTTTTATCTCTCTCCCCTCACCACAAATCAGATACTTCTGAGGAGTTCCCAGTACATTATCCTTTCCCCTGTGGAATTACCTTAACAAGCTCCAGCTGATTTTATTCTCAGAAGGTTTACTCCCTGATATACTGCTGCCTACCCCCTTCGTAAGTGCAGGTCTTAATGAGCATTTTTCTCTGTTCCCTGACCACAATCCAGATTCTTTTGGGGAGTTACCAGTACAGTGACCATACCAGGATGTACTTAATTTATTAAGCTACTGCTTTTCTTAATCTCAGTGGAGATATTTACTGATAAACAGCTAACTACGCAGCATGTTTATGTCGTTCCTAAATGAGCTTTTATCTCCCTCCCCTCACCACAATTCAGATTCTTCTGAGGAGTTCCCAGTACATTATCCTTTCCCCTGTGTAATTAACTTAACAAGCTCCAGCTGTTTTTATTCTCAGAAGGTTTACTCCCTGATATACTGCTGCCTACCCCCTTCGTAAGTGCAGGTCATAAATGAGCTTTTTTCTCTGTTCCCTCACCACAATCCAGATTCTTTTGGGGAGTTACCAGTATAGTAACCATACCAGGAAGTATTTAATTTATTAAGCTACTGCTTTTCTTAATCTCAGTGGAGATATTTACTGATAAACAGCTACCTACGCAGCATTTTCATGTCGTTCCTAAATGAGCTTTTATCTCTCTCCCCTCACCACAAATCAGATTCTTCTGAGGAGTTTCCCAGTACATTATCCTTTCCCCTGTGTAATTACCTTAACAAGCTCCAGCTGTTTTTATTCTCAGAAGGTTTACTCCCTGATATACAACTGCCTACCCCCTTCGTAAGTGCAGGTCCTAAATGAGCTTTATTCTCTGTTCCCTTACCACAATCCAGTTTTTTTGGGGAGTTACCAGTAAAATATCTATACCAGGAAGTACTTAATTTATTAAGCTACTGCTTTTCTTAATCTCAGTGGAGATATTTACTGATAAACAGCTACGTATGCAGCATGTTCATGTCGTTCCTAAATGAGCTATTATCTCTCTCCCCTCACCAAAAATCAGATTCTTCTGAGGAGTTCCCAGTTCATTATCCTTTCCCCTGTGTAATTACCTTAACAAGCTCCAGCTGTTTTTATTCTCAGAAGCGATACTCCCTGATATACAGCTGCTTACCCCCTTCGTAGTGCAGGTCCTAAATGAGCTTTTTTCTCTGTTCCTTCACCACAATCCAGATTCTTTTGGGGAGGTACCAGTACAGTAACCATACCAGGAAGTACTTAATTTATTAAGCTACTGCTTTTCTTAATCTCAGTGGAGATATTTACTGATAAACAGCTACCTACGCAGCATGTTCATGTCGTTCCTAAATGAGCCTTTATCTCTCTCCCCTCACCACAAATCAGATTCTTCTGAGGAGTTCCCAGTACATTATCCTTTCCCCTGTGTAATTACCTTAACAAGCTCAGGCTTTTTTTATTCTCAGGAGGTTTACTCCCTGATATACAGCTGCCTACACCCTTCCTAAGTGCAGGTCCTAAATGAGCTTTTTTCTCTGTTCCCTCACCACAATCCAGATTCTTTTGGGGAGTTACCAGTACAGTACCCAAACCAGGAAGTACTTAATTTATTAAGCTACTGCTTTTCTTAATCTCAGTGGAGATACTTAGTGATAAACAGCTACCTACGCAGCATGTTCATTTCGTTCCTAAATGAGCTTTTATCTCTCTCCCCTCACCACAAATCAGATTCTTCTGAGGAGTTCCCAGTACATTATCCTTTCCCCTGTGTAATTACCTTAACAAGCTCCAGCTGTTTTTATTCTCAGAAGGTTTACTCCCTGATATACAGCTGCCTACCCCCTTCGTAAGTGCAGGTCCTAAATGACCTTTTTTCTCTGTTCCCTCACCACAATCCAGATTCTTTTGGGGAGTTACCAGTACAGTAACCATACCAGGAAGTACTTAATTTATTACGCTACTGCTTTTCTTAATCTCAGTGGAGATATTTACTGATAAACAGCTACCTACGCAGCATGTTCATGTCGTTCCTAAAGGAGCTTTTATCTCTCTCCCCTCACCACAAATCAGATTCTTCTGAGGAGTTCCCAGTACATTATCCTTTCCCCTGTGTAATTACCTTAACAAGCTCCAGCTGTTTTTCTTCTCAGAAGGTTTACTCCCTGATATACAGCTGCCTACCCCCTTCGTAAGTGCACGTCCTAAATGAGCTTTTTTCTCTGTTCCCTCACCACAATCCAGATTCTTTGGGGGAGTTACCAGTACAGTAATCATACCAGGAAGTACTTAATTTATTAAGCTACTGCTTTTCTTAATCTCAGTGGATATATTTACTGATAAACAGCTACCTACGCAGCATGTTCATGTCGTTCCTAAATGAGCTTTTATCTCTCTCCCCTCACCACAAATCAGATTCTTCTGAGAGTTCCCAGTACATTATCCTTTCCCCTGTTTAATTACCTTAACAATCTCCAGCTGTTTTTATTTTCAGAAGGTTTACTCCCTGATATACAGCTGCCTACCACCTTGGTTAGTGAAGGTCCTAAATGAGCTTTTTTCTCTGTTCCCTCACCACAATCCAGATTCATTGGGAGTTACCCGTACAGTAACCATACCAGGAAGTACTTAATTTATTAAGCTACTGCTTTTCTTAATCTCAGTGGAGATATTTACTGATAAACAGCTACCTACGCAGCATGTTCATGTCGTTCCTAAATGAGCTTTTATCTCTCTCCCCTCACCACAAATCAGATTCTTCTGAGGATTTCCCAGTACATTATCCTTTCCCTTGTGTAATTACCTTAACAAGCTCCAGCTGTTTTTATTCTCAGAAGGTTAACTCCCTGATATACAGCTGCCTACCCCCTTCGTAAGTGCAGGTCCTAAATGAGCTTTTTTCTCTGTTCCCTCACCACAATCCAGATTCTTTTGGGGAGTTACCAGGACAGTAACCATACCAGGTAGTACTTAATTTATTAAGCTACTGCTTTTCTTAATCTCAGTGGAGATATTTACTGATAAATAGCTACCTACGCAGCATGTTCATGTCGTTCCTAAATGAGCTTTTATCTCTCTCCCCTCACCACAAATCAGATTCTTCTGAGGAGTTCCCAGTACATTATCCTTTTCCCTGTGTAATTCCCTTAACAAGCTCCAGCTTTTTTTATCTCAGGAGGTTTACTCCCTGATATACAGCTGCCTACCCCCTTCGTAAGTGCAGGTCCTAAATGAGCTTTTTTCTCTGTTCCCTCACCACAATCCAGATTCTTTTGTGGAGTTACCAGTACAGTATCCATAGCAGGAAGTACTTAATTTATTAAGCTACTGCTTTTCTTAATCTCAGTGGAGATATTTACTGATAAACAGCTACCTAGGCAGCATGTTCATATCGATCCTAAATGAGCTTTTATCTCTCTCCCCTCACCACAAATCAGATACTTCTGAGGAGTTCCCAGTACATTATCCTTTCCCCTGTGGAATTACCTTAACAAGCTCCAGCTGTTTTTATTCTCAGAAGGTTTACTCCCTGATATACAGCTGCCTACCCCCTTCGTAAGTGCAGGTCCTAAATGACCTTTTTCTCTGTTCCCTCACCACAATCCAGATTCTTTTGGGGAGTTACCAGTACAGTAACCATACCAGGAAGTACTTAATTTATTAAGCTACTTCTTTTCTTAATCTCAGTGGAGATATTTACTGATAAACAGCTACCTACGCAGCATGTTCATGTCGTTCCTAAATGAGCTTTTATCTCTCTCCCCTCACCACAAATCAGATTCTTCTGAGGAGTTCCCAGTACATTATCCTTTCCCCTGTGTAATTACCTTAACAAGCTCCAGCTGTTTTTATTCTCAGAAGGTTTACTCCCTGATATACAGCTGCCTACCCCCTTCGTAAGTGCAGGTCCTAAATGAGCTTTTTTCTCTGTTCCCTGACCACAATCCAGATTCTTTTGGGGAGTTACCAGTACAGTAACCATACCAGGAAGTACTTAATTTATTAAGCTACTGCTTTTCTTAATCTCAGTGGAGATATTTACTGATAAACAGCTACCTACGCAGCATGTTCATGTCGTTCCTATATGAGCTATTATGTCTCTCCCCTCACCACAAATCAGATTCTTCTGAGGAGTTCCTAGTACATTATCCTTTCCCCTGTGTAATTACCTTTACAAGCTCCAGCTGTTTTTATTCTCATAAGGTTTACTCCCTGATATACTGCTGCCTACCCCCTTCGTAAGTGCAGGTCCTAAATGAGCATTTTTCTCTGTTCCCTGACCACAATCCAGATTCTTTTGGGGAGTTACCAGTACAGTAACCATACCAGGTAGTACTTAATTTATTAAGCTACTGCTTTTCTTAATCTCAGTGGAGATATTTACTGATAAATAGCTACCTACGCAGCATGTTCATGTCGTTCCTAAATGAGCTTTTATCTCTCTCCCCTCACCACAAATCAGATTCTTCTGAGGAGTTCCCAGTACATTATCCTTTTCCCTGTGTAATTCCCTTAACAAGCTCCAGCTTTTTTTATTCTCAGGAGGTTTACTCCCTGATATACAGCTGCCTACCCCCTTCGTAAGTGCAGGTCCTAAATGAGCTTTTTTCTCTGTTCCCTCACCACAATCCAGATTCTTTTGTGGAGTTACCAGTACAGTATCCATAGCAGGAAGTACTTAATTTATTAAGCTACTTCTTTTCTTAATCTCAGTCTAGATATTTACTGATAAACAGCTACCTAGGCAGCATGTTCATATCGATCCTAAATGAGCTTTTATCTCTCTCCCCTCTCCACAAATCAGATACTTCTGAGGAGTTCCCAGTACATTATCCTTTCCCCTGTGGAATTACCTTAACAAGCTCCAGCTGTTTTTATTCTCAGAAGGTTTACTCCCTGATATACAGCTGCCTACCCCCTTCGTAAGTGCAGGTCCTAAATGACCTTTTTCTCTGTTCCCTCACCACAATCCAGATTCTTTTGGGGAGTTACCAGTACAGTAACCATACCAGGAAGTACTTAATTTATTAAGCTACTTCTTTTCTTAATCTCAGTGGAGATATTTACTGATAAACAGCTACCTACGCAGCATGTTCATGTCGTTCCTAAATGAGCTTTTATCTCTCTCCCCTCACCACAAATCAGATTCTTCTGAGGAGTTCCCAGTACATTATCCTTTCCCCTGTGTAATTACCTTAACAAGCTCCAGCTGTTTTTATTCTCAGAAGGTTTACTCCCTGATATACAGCTGCCTACCCCCTTCGTAAGTGCAGGTCCTAAATGAGCATTTTTCTCTGTTCCCTGACCACAATCCAGATTCTTTTGGGGAGTTACCAGTACAGTAACCATACCAGGAAGTACTTAATTTATTAAGCTACTGCTTTTCTTAATCTCAGTGGAGATATTTACTGATAAACAGCTACGTATGCAGCATGTTCATGTCGTTCCTAAATGAGCTATTATCTCTCTCCCCTCACCACAATTCAGATTCTTCTGAGGAGTTCCCAGTTCATTATCCTTTCCCCTGTGTAATTACCTTAACAAGCTCCAGCTGTTTTTATTCTCAGAAGCGATACTCCCTGATATACAGCTGCTTACCCCCTTCGTAAGTGCAGGTCTTAATGAGCTTTTTTCTCTGTTCCTTCACCACAATCCAGATTCTTTTGGGGAATTTCCAGTACAGTAACCATACCAGGAAGTACTTAATTTATTAAGCTACTGCTTTTCTTAATCTCAGTGGAGATATTTACTGATAAACAGCTACCTACGCAGCATGTTCATGTCGTTCCTAAATGAGCTTTTATCTCTCTCCCCTCACCACAAATCAGATTCTTCTGAGGAGTTCCCAGTACATTATCCTTTCCCCTGTGTAATTACCTTAACAAGCTCCAGCTTTTTTTATTCTCAGGAGGTTTACTCCCTGATATACAGCTGCCTACCCCCTTCCTAAGTGCAGGTCCTAAATGAGCTTTTTTCTCTGTTCCCTCACCACAATCCAGATTCTTTTGGGGAGTTACCAGTACAGTACCCATACCAGGAAGAACTTAATTTATTACGCTACTGCTTTTCTTAATCTCAGTGGAGATACTTAGTGATAAACAGCTACCTACGCAGCATGTTCATTTCGTTCCTAAATGAGCTTTTATCTCTCTCCCCTCACCACAAATCAGATTCTTCTGAGGAGTTCCCAGTACATTATCCTTTCCCCTGTGTAATTACCTTAACAAGCTCCAGCTGTTTTTATTCTCAGAAGGTTTACTCCCTGATATACAGCTGCCTACCCCCTTCGTAAGTGCAGGTCCTAAATGAGCTTTATTCTCTGTTCCCTCACCACAATCCAGATTCTTTTGGGAGTTACCAGTACAGTAACCATACCAGGAAGTACTTAATTTATTACGCTACTGCTTTTCTTAATCTCAGTGGAGATATTTACTGATACACAGCTACCTACGCAGCATGTTCATGTCGTTCCTAAAGGAGCTTTTATCTCTCTCCCCTCACCACAAATCAGAATCCTCTGAGGAGTTCCCAGTACATTATCCTTTCCGCTGTGTAATTACCTTAACAAGCTCCAGCTGTTTTTATTCTCAGAAGGTTTACTCCCTGATATACAGCTGCCTACCACCTTCGTAAGTGAAGGTCCTAAATGAGCTTTTTTCTCTGTTCCCTCACCACAATCCAGATTCTTCTGGGAGTTACCAGTACAGTAACCATACCAGGAAGTACTTAATTTATTAAGCTACTGATTTTCTTAATCTCAGTGGAGATACTTAGTGATAAACAGCTACCTGCGCAGCATGTTCATGTCGTTCAGAAATGAGCTTTTATCTCTCTCCCCTCACCACAAATCAGATTCTTCTGAGGAGTTCCCAGTACATTATCCTTTCCCCTGTGTAATTACCTTAACAAGCTCCAGCTGTTTTTATTCTCAGAAGGTTTACTCCCTGATATACAAATGCCTACCCCCTTCGTAAGTGCAGGTCCTAAATGAGCTTTTTTCTCTGTTTCCTCATGACAATCCAGATTCTTTTGGGGAGTTACCAGTACAGGAACCATACCAGGAAGTACTTAATTTATTAAGCTACTGCTTTTCTTAATCTCAGTGGAGATATTTACTGATACACAGCTACCTACGCAGCATGTTCATGTCGTTCCTAAATGAGCTTTTATCTCTCTGCCCTCACCACAAATCAGATTCTTCTGAGGAGTTCCCAGTACATTATCCTTTCCCCTGTGTAATTACCTTAACAAGCTCCAGCTGTTTTTATTCTCAGAAGGTTTACTCCCTGATATACAGCTGCCTACCACCTTCGTAAGTGCAGGTCCTAAATGAGCTTTTTTCTCTGTTCCCTCAAGACAATCCAGATGATTTTCGGGAGTTACCAGTACAGTAACCATATCAGGAAGTACTTAATTTATTAAGCTACTGCTTTTCTTAATCTCAGTGGAGATATTTACTGATAAACACCTACGTATGCAGCATGTCCATGTCGTTCCTAAATGAGCTTTTATCTCTCTCCCCTCACCACAAATCAGATTGTTCTGAGGAGTTCCCAGTAGAATATCCTTTCCCCTGTGTAATTACCTTAACAAGCTCCAGCTGTTTTTATTCTCAGAAGGTTTACACCCTGATATACTGCTGCCTACCCCCTTCGTAAGTGCAGGTCCTATATGAGCTTTTTTCTCTGATCCCTCACCACAATCCAGATTCTTTTGGGGAGTTACCAGTACAGTAACCATACCAGGAAGTACTTAATTTATTAAGCTACTGCTTTTCTTAATCTCAGTGGAGATATTTACTGATAAACAGCTACCTACGCAGCATGTTCATATCGTTCCTAAATGAGCTTTTATCTCTTTCCCCTCATCACAAATCAGATTCTTCTGAGGTGTTCCCAGTACATTATCCTTTCCCCTGTGTAATTACCTTAACAAGCTCCAGCTGTTTTTATTCTCAGAAGGTTTACTCCCTGATATACAAATGCCTACCCCCTTCGTAAGTGCAGGTCCTAAATGAGCTTTTTTCTCTGTTCCCTCAAGACAATCCAGATTCTTTTGGGGAGTTACCAGTACAGTAACCATACCAGGAAGTACTTAATTTATTAAGCTACTGCTTTTCTTAATCTCAGTGAAGATATTTACTGATAAACAGCTACCTACGCAGCATGTTCATGTCGTTCCTAAATGAGCTTTTATCTCTCTCCCCTCACCACAAATCAGATTCTTCTGAGGAGTTCGCAGTACATTATCCTTTCCCCTGTGTAATTACCTTAACAAGCTGCAGCTGTTTTTATTCTCAGAAGGGATACTCCCTGATATACAGCTGCTTACCCCCTTCGTAAATGCAGGTCCTAAATGAGCTTTTTTCTCTGTTCCCTCACCACAATGCAGATTCTTTTGGGGAGTTACCAGTACAGTATCCATACCAGGAAGTACTTAATTTATTAAGCTGCTGCTTTTCTTAATCTCAGTGGAGATATTTACGGATAAACAGCTACTTATGCAGCATGTTCATGTCGTTCCTAAATGAGCTTTTATCTCTCTCCCCTCATCACAAATCAGATTCTTCTGAGGAGTTCCCAGTACATTATCCTTTCCCCTGTGTAATTACCTTAAAAAGCTCCAGCTGTTTTTATTCTCAGAAGGTTTACTCCCTGATATACAGCTGCCTACCCCTTTGTAAGTGCAGGTCCTAAATGAGTTTTTATCTGTTCCCTCACAACAATCCAGATTCTTTTGGGGAGTTACCAGTACAGTAACCATACCAGGAAGTACTTAATTTGTTAAGCTACTGCTTTTCTTAATCTCAGTGGAGATATTTACTGATAAACAGCTACCTACGCAGCATGTTCCTGTCGTTCCTAAATGAGCTTTTATCTCTCTCCCCTCATCACAGTTCAGATTCTTCTGAGGATTTCCCAGTACATTATCCTTTCCCCTGTGTAATTACCTTAACAAGCTCCAGCTGTTTTTATTCTCAGAAGGTTTACTCCCTGATATACAACTGCCTAACCCCTTCGTAAGTGCAGGTCCTAAATGAGCTTTTTTCTCTGTTCCCTCACCACAATCCAGATTCTTTTGGGGAGTTACCAGTACAGTAACCATACCAGGTAGTACTTAATTTATTAAGCTACTGCTTTTCTTAATCTCAGTGGAGATACTTAGTGATAAACAGCTACCTGCGCAGCATGTTCATGTCGTTCAGAAATGAGCTTTTATCTCTCTCCCCCTCACCACAAATCAGATTCTTCTGAGGAGTTCCCAGTACATTATCCTTTCCCCTGTGTAATTACCTTAACAAGCTCCAGCTTTTTTTATTCTCAGGAGGTTTACTCCCTGATATACAGCTGCCTACCCCCTTCCTAAGTGCAGGTCCTAAATGAGCTTTTTTCTCTGTTCCCTCACCACAATCCAGATTCTTTTGGGGAGTTACCAGTACAGTACCCATACCAGGAAGAACTTAATTTATTACGCTACTGCTTTTCTTAATCTCAGTGGAGATACTTAGTGATAAACAGCTACCTACGCAGCATGTTCATTTCGTTCCTAAATGAGCTTTTATCTCTCTCCCCTCACCACAAATCAGATTCTTCTGAGGAGTTCCCAGTACATTATCCTTTCCCCTGTGTAATTACCTTAACAAGCTCCAGCTGTTTTTATTCTCAGAAGGTTTACTCCCTGATATACAGCTGCCTACCCCCCTTCGTAAGTGCAGGTCCTAAATGAGCTTTATTCTCTGTTCCCTCACCACAATCCAGATTCTTTTGGGGAGTTACCAGTACAGTAACCATACCAGGAAGTACTTAATTTATTACGCTACTGCTTTTCTTAATCTCAGTGGAGATATTTACTGATAAACAGCTACCTACGCAGCATGTTCATGTCGTTCCTAAAGGAGCTTTTATCTCTCTCCCCTCACCACAAATCAGATTCTTCTGAGGAGTTCCCAGTACATTATCCTTTCCCCTGTGTAATTACCTTAACAAGCTCCAGCTGTTTTTCTTCTCAGAAGGTTTACTCCCTGATATACA
>NW_025956513.1:0-47978 GCF_023159225.1 Perognathus longimembris pacificus
TAACTCCCCAAAAGAATCTGGATTGTGGTGAGGGAACAGAGAAAAAAGCTCATTTAGGACCTGCACTTACGAAGGGGGTAGGCAGCTGTATATCAGGGAGTAAACCTTCTGAGAATAAAAACAGCTGGAGCTTGTTAAGGTAATTACACAGGGGAAAGGATAATGTACTGGGAACTCCTCAGAAGAATCTGATTTGTGATGAGGGGAGAGAGATAAAAGCTCATTTAGGAACGACATTAACATGCTGCATAGGTAGCTGTTTATCAGTAAATATCTCCACTGAGATTAA
This sequence comes from Perognathus longimembris pacificus, assembly GCF_023159225.1. Lineage (NCBI taxonomy): Eukaryota > Metazoa > Chordata > Mammalia > Rodentia > Heteromyidae > Perognathus > Perognathus longimembris. Next base: position 290 of record NW_025956513.1, read on the forward strand.
GAAAAGTAGTAGCTTAATAAATCAAGTACTTCCCGGTATGGTTACTGTACTGGTAACTCCCCAACAGAATCTGGATTGTGGTGAGGGAACAGAGAAAAAGCTCATTTAGGACCTGCACTTACGAAGGGGGTAGGCAGCAGTATAACAGGGAGTATCGCTTCTGAGAATAAAAGCAGGTGGAGCTTGTTAAGGTAATTACACAGGGGAAAGGATAATGTACTGGGAACTCCTCAGAAGAATCTGATTTGTGGTGAGGGGAGAGAGATAAAAGCTCATTTAGGAACGACATGAACATGCTGCGTAGGTAGCTGTTTATCAGTAAATATCTCCACTGAGATTAAGAAAAGCAGTAGCTTAATAAATTAAGTACTTCCTGGTATGGTTACTGTACTGGTAACTCCCCAAAAGAATCTGGATTGTGGTGAGGGAACAGAGAAAAAAGCTCATTTAGGACCTGCATTTACGAAGGGGGTAGGCAGCTGTATATCAGGGAGTAAACCTTTTGAGAATAGAAACAGCTGGAGCTTGTTAAGGCAATTACACAGGGGGAAAGCATAAAGTACTTTGAACTCCTCAGAAGAATCTGATTTGTGGTGAGGGGAGAGAGATAATCGCTCATTTAGGAACGACATGAACATGCTGCGTAGGTAGCTGTTTATCAGTAAATATCTCCACTGAGATTAAGAAAAGCAGTAGCTTAATAAATTAAGTACTTCCTGGTATGGTTTCTGTACTGGTAACTCCCCAAAAGAATCTGGATTGTGGTGAGGGAACAGAGAAAAAAGCTCATTTAGGACCTGTACTTACGAAGGGGCTAGGCAGCTGTATATCAGGGAGTAAACCTTCTGAGAATAAAATCAGCTGGAGCTTGTTAAGGTAATTAGACAGGGGAAAGGATAATGTACTGGGAACTCCTCAGAAGAATCTGATTTGTGGTGAGGGGAGGGAGATAAAAGCTCATTTAGGAACGACATGACCATGCTGCGTAGGTAGCTGTTTATCAGTAAATATCTCCACTGAGATTAAGAAAACCAGTAGCTTAATAAATTAAGTACTTCCTGGTATGGTTACTGTACTGGTAACTCCCCCAATGAATCTGGATCGTGGTGAGGGAACAGAGAAAAAATCCCATTTAGGACCTGCACTTACGAAGGGGGTAGGCAGCTGTTTATCAGGGAGTAAACCTTCTGAGAATAAAAACAGCTGGAGCTTGTTAATGTAATTACACAGGGGAAAGGATAATGTACTGGGAACGCCTCAGAAGAATCTGATTTGTGGTGAGGGGAGAGAGATAAAAGCTCATTTAGGAACGACATGACCATGCTGCGTAGGTAGCTGTTTATCAGTAAATATCTCCACTGAGATTAAGAAAAGCAGTAGCTTAATAAATTAAGTACTTCCTGGTATGGTTACTGTACTGGTAATTACCCAAAAGAATCTGGATTGTGGTGAGGGAACAGAGAAAAAAGTTCATTTAGGACCTGCACTTACGAAGGGGGTAGGCAGCAGTATATCAGGGAGTAAACCTTCTGAGAATAAAAACAGCTGGAGCTTGTTAAGGTAATTACACTGGGGAAAGGATAATGTACTGGGAACTCCTCAGAAGAATCTGATTTGTGATGAGGGGAGAGAGATAAAAGCTCATTTAGGAACGACATTAACATGCTGCATAGGTAGCTGTTTATCAGTAAATATCTCCACTGAGATTAAGAAAAGCAGTAGCTTAATAAATCAAGTACTTCCTGGTATGGTTACTGTACTGGTAACTCCCCAAAAGAATCAGGATTGTGGTGAGGGAACAGAGAAAAAAGCTCATTTAGGACCTGCACTTACGAAGGGGGTAGGCAGCAGTATAACAGGGAGTTTCGCTTCTGAGAATAAAAACAGGTGGAGCTTGTTAAGGTAATTACACAGGGGAAAGGATAATGTACTGGGAACTCCTCAGAAGAATCTGATTTGTGGTGAGGGGAGAGAGATAAAAGCTCATTTAGGAACGACATGAACATGCTGCGTAGGTAGCTGTTTATCAGTAAATATCTCCACTGAGATTAAGAAAAGCAGTAGCTTAATAAATTAAGTACTTCCTGGTATGGTTTCTGTACTGGTAACTCCCCAAAAGAATCTGGATTGTGGTGAGGGAACAGAGAAAAAAGCTCATTTAGGACCTGTACTTACGAAGGGGCTAGGCAGCTGTATATCAGGGAGTAAACCTCCTGAGAATAAAATCAGCTGGAGCTTGTTAAGGTAATTACACAGGGGAAAGGATAATGTACTGGGAACTCCTCAGAAGAATCTGATTTGTGGTGAGGGGAGGGAGATAAAAGCTCATTTTGGAACGACAGGAGCATGCAGCTTAGGTAGCTGTTTATCAGTAAATATCTCCACTGAGATTAAGAAAAGCAGTAGCTTAATAAATTAAGTACTTCCTGGTATGGTTACTGTACTGGTAACTCCAAAAGAATCTGGATTGTGGTGAGGGAACAGAGAAAAAAGCTCATTTAGGACCTGCACTTACGAAGGGGACAGGCAGCTGTATATCAGGGAGTAAACTTTCTGAGAATAAAAACAGCTGGAGCTTGTTAAGGTAATTACACAGGGGAAAGGATTATGTACTGGGAACTCCTCAGAAGAATCTGATTTGTGGTGAGGGGAGAGAGATAAAAGCTCATTTATTAACGACATGAACATGCTGCGTAGGTAGCTGTTTATCAGTAAATATCTCCACTGAGATTAAGAAAAGCAGTAGCTTAATAAATTAAGTACTTCCTGGTATGGTTACTGTACTGGTAACTCCCCAAAAGAAACTAGATTGTGGTGAGGGAACAGAGAAAAAAGCTCATTTAGGACCTGCACTTACGAAGGGGGTAGGCAGCTGTATATCAGGATTAAACCTTCTGAGAATAAAAACAGCTGGAGCTTGTTAAGGTAATTACACAAGGGAAAGGGCAATGTACTGGGAACTCCTCAGAGAATCTGATTTGTGGTGAGGGGAGAGAGATAAGAGCTCATTTAGGAACGACATGAACATGCTGCGTAGGTAGCTGTTTATCAGTAAATATCTCCACTGAGATTAAGAAAAGCAGTAGCTTAATAAATTAAGTACTTCCTGATATGGTTACTGTACTGGTAACTCCCCAAAATAATCTGGATTGTGGTGAGGGAACAGAGAAAAAAGCTCATTTAGGACCTGCACTTACGAAGGGGGTAGGCAGCTGTATATCAGGGAGTAAACCTTCTGAGAATAAAAACAGCTGGAGCTTGTTAAGGTAATTACACAGGGGAAAGGATAATGTACTGGGAACTCCTCAGAAGAATCTGATTTTTGGTGAGGGGAGAGAGATAAAAGCTCATTTAGGAACGACATGAACATGCTGCGTAGGTAGCTGTTTATCAGTAAATATCTCCACTGAGATTAAGAAAAGCAGTAGCTTAATAAATTAAGTACTTCCTGGTATGGTTACTGTACTGGTAACTCCCCAAAAGAATCTGGATTGTGGTGAGGGAACAGAGAAAAAAGCTCATTTAGGACCTGCACTTACGAAGGGGGTAGGCAGCTGTATATCAGGGAGTAAACCTTTTGAGAATAGAAACAGCTGGAGCTTCTTAAGGCAATTACACAGGGGAAAGCATAAAGTACTTTGAACTCCTCAGAAGAATCTGATTTGTGGTGAGGGGAGAGAGATAATCGCTCATTTAGGAACGACATGAACATGCTGCGTAGGTAGCTGTTTATCAGTAAATATCTCCACTGAGATTAAGAAAAGCAGTAGCTTAATAAATTAAGTACTTCCTGGTATGGTTTCTGTACTGGTAACTCCCCAAAAGAATCTGGATTGTGGTGAGGGAACAGAGAAAAAAGCTCATTTAGGACCTGTACTTACGAAGGGGCTAGGCAGCTGTATATCAGGGAGTAAACCTTCTGAGAATAAAATCAGCTGGAGCTTGTTAAGGTAATTAGACAGGGGAAAGGATAATGTACTGGGAACTCCTCAGAAGAATCTGATTTGTGGTGAGGGGAGGGAGATAAAAGCTCATTTAGGAACGACAGGAACATGCAGCTTAGGTAGCTGTTTATCAGTAAATATCTCCACTGAGATTAAGAAAAGCAGTATCTTAATAAATTAAGTACTTCCTGGTATGGTTACTGTACTGGTAACTCCCCAAAAGAATCTGGATTGTGGTTAGGGAACGGAGAAAAAAGCTCATTTAGGACCTGCACTTACGAAGGGGGTAGGCAGCTGTATATCAGGGAGTAAACCTTCTGAGAATAAAAAGAGCTGGAGCCTGTTAAGGTAATTACACAGGGGAATGGACAATGTACTGGGAACTCCTCAGTAGAATCTGATTTGTGGGGAGAGGAGAGAGATAAAAGCTCATTTAGGAACGACATGAACATGCTGCGTAGGTAGCTGTTTATCATTAAATATCTCCACTGAGATTAAGAAAAGCAGTAGCTTAATAAATTAAGTACTTCCTAGTATGGTTACTGTACTGGTAACTCCCCAAAAGAATCTGGATCGTGGTGAGGGAACAGAGAAAAAATCTCATTTAGGACCTGCACTTACGTAGGGGGTAGGCAGCTGTATATCAGGGAGTAAACCTTCTGAGAATAAAAACAGCTGGATCTTTTTAAGGTAATTACACAGGGGAAAGGATAATGTACTGGGAACTCCTCAGAAGAATCTGATTTGTGGTGAGGGGAGGGAGATAAAAGCTCATTTAGGAACGACATGACCATGCTGCGTAGGTAGCTGTTTATCAGTAAATATCTCCCCTGAGATTAAGAAAAGCAGTAGCTTAACAAATTAAGTACTTCCTGGTATGGTTACTGTACTGGTAACTCCCCAAAAGAATCTGGATCGTGGTGAGGGAACAGAGAAAAAATCTCATTTAGGACCTGCACTTACGAAGGGGGTAGGCAGCTGTATATCAGGGAGTAAACCTTCTCAGAATAAAAACAGCTGGATCTTTTTAAGGTAATTACACAGGGGAAAGGATAATGTACTGGGAACTCCTCAGAAGAATCTGATTTGTGGTGAGGGGAGGGAGATAAAAGCTCATTTAGGAACGACATGACCATGCTGCGTAGGTAGCTGTTTATCAGTAAATATCTCCACTGAGATTAAGAAAAGCAGTAGCTTAATAAATTAAGAACTTCCTGGTATGGTTACTGTACTGGTAACTCCCCAAAAGAATCTGGATCGTGGTGAGGGAACAGAGAAAAAATCCCATTTAGGACCTGCACTTACGAAGGGGGTAGGCAGCTGTATATCAGGGAGTAAACCTTCTGAGAATAAAAACAGCTGGAGCTTGTTAATGTAATTACACAGGGGAAAGAATAATGTACTGGGAACGCCTCAGAAGAATCTGATTTGTGGTGAGGGGAGAGAGATAAAAGCTCATTTAGGAACGACATGACCATGCTGCGTAGGTAGCTGTTTATCAGTAAATATCTCCACTGAGATTAAGAAAAGCAGTAGCTTAATAAATTAAGTACTTCCTGGTATGGTTACTGTACTGGTAACTCCCCAAAAGAATCTGGATTGTGGTGAGGGAACAGAGAAAAAAGCTCATTTAGGACCTGCACTTACGAAGGGGGTAGGCAGCTGTATATCAGGGAGTAAACCTTCTGAGAATAAAAACAGCTGGAGCTTGTTAAGGTAATTACACAGGGGAAAGGATAATGTACTGGGAACTCCTCAGAAGAATCTGATTTGTGGTGAGGGGAGAGAGATAAAAGCTCATTTATGAACGACATGAACATGCTGCGTAGGTAGCTGTTTATCAGTAAATATCTCCACTGAGATTAAGAAAAGCAGTAGCTTAATAAATTAAGTACTTCCTGGTATGGTTTCTGTACTGGTAACTCCCCAAAAGAATCTGGATTGTGGTGAGGGAACAGAGAAAAAAGCTCATTTAGGACCTGTACTTACGAAGGGGCTAGGCAGCTGTATATCAGGGAGTAAACCTCCTGAGAATAAAATCAGCTGGAGCTTGTTAAGGTAATTAGACAGGGGAAAGGATAATGTACTGGGAACTCCTCAGAAGAATCTGATTTGTGGTGAGGGGAGGGAGATAAAAGCTCATTTTGGAACGACAGGAGCATGCAGCTTAGGTAGCTGTTTATCAGTAAATATCTCCACTGAGATTAAGAAAAGCAGTAGCTTAATAAATTAAGTACTTCCTGGTATGGTTACTGTACTGGTAACTCCAAAAGAATCTGGATTGTGGTGAGGGAACAGAGAAAAAAGCTCATTTAGGACCTGCACTTACGAATGGGACAGGCAGCTGTATATCAGGGAGTAAACTTTCTGAGAATAAAAACAGCTGGAGCTTGTTAAGGTAATTACACAGGGGAAAGGATTATGTACTGGGAACTCCTCAGAAGAATCTGATTTGTGGTGAGGGGAGAGAGATAAAAGCTCATTTATTAACGACATGAACATGCTGCGTAGGTAGCTGTTTATCAGTAAATATCTCCACTGAGATTAAGAAAAGCAGTAGCTTAATAAATTAAGTACTTCCTGGTATGGTTACTGTACTGGTAACTCCCCAAAAGAAACTAGATTGTGGTGAGGGAACAGAGAAAAAAGCTCATTTAGGACCTGCACTTACGAAGGGGGTAGGCAGCTGTATATCAGGGATTAAACCTTCTGAGAATAAAAACAGCTGGAGCTTGTTAAGGTAATTACACAGGGGAAAGGGCAATGTACTGGGAACTCCTCAGAAGAATCTGATTTGTGGTGAGGGGAGAGAGATAAGAGCTCATTTAGGAACGACATGAACATGCTGCGTAGGTAGCTGTTTATCAGTAAATATCTCCACTGAGATTAAGAAAAGCAGTAGCTTAATAAATTAAGTACTTCCTGATATGGTTACTGTACTGGTAACTCCCCAAAATAATCTGGATTGTGGTGAGGGAACAGAGAAAAAAGCTCATTTAGGACCTGCACTTACGAAGGGGGTAGGCAGCTGTATATCAGGGAGTAAACCTTCTGAGAATAAAAACAGCTGGAGCTTGTTAAGGTAATTACACAGGGGAAAGGATAATGTACTGGGAACTCCTCAGAAGAATCTGATTTTTGGTGAGGGGAGAGAGATAAAAGCTCATTTAGGAACGACATGAACATGCTGCGTAGGTAGCTGTTTATCAGTAAATATCTCCACTGAGATTAAGAAAAGCAGTAGCTTAATAAATTAAGTACTTCCTGGTATGGTTACTGTACTGGTAACTCCCCAAAAGAATCTGGATTGTGGTGAGGGAACAGAGAAAAAAGCTCATTTAGGACCTGCACTTACGAAGGGGGTAGGCAGCTGTATATCAGGGAGTAAACCTTTTGAGAATAGAAACAGCTGGAGCTTGTTAAGGCAATTACACAGGGGAAAGCATAAAGTACTTTGAACTCCTCAGAAGAATCTGATTTGTGGTGAGGGGAGAGAGATAATCGCATATTTAGGAACGACATGAACATGCTGCGTAGGTAGCTGTTTATCAGTAAATATCTCCACTGAGATTAAGAAAAGCAGTAGCTTAATAAATTAAGTACTTCCTGGTATGGTTTCTGTACTGGTAACTCCCCAAAAGAATCTGGATTGTGGTGAGGGAACAGAGAAAAAAGCTCATTTAGGACCTGTACTTACGAAGGGGCTAGGCAGCTGTATATCAGGGAGTAAACCTTCTGAGAATAAAATCAGCTGGAGCTTGTTAAGGTAATTAGACAGGGGAAAGGATAATGTACTGGGAACTCCTCAGAAGAATCTGATTTGTGGTGAGGGGAGGGAGATAAAAGCTCATTTAGGAACGACAGGAACATGCAGCTTAGGTAGCTGTTTATCAGTAAATATCTCCACTGAGATTAAGAAAAGCAGTATCTTAATAAATTAAGTACTTCCTGGTATGGTTACTGTACTGGTAACTCCCCAAAAGAATCTGGATTGTGGTTAGGGAACGGAGAAAAAAGCTCATTTAGGACCTGCACTTACGAAGGGGGTAGGCAGCTGTATATCAGGGAGTAAACCTTCTGAGAATAAAAACAGCTGGAGCCTGTTAAGGTAATTACACAGGGGAATGGACAATGTACTGGGAACTCCTCAGTAGAATCTGATTTGTGGGGAGAGGAGAGAGATAAAAGCTCATTTAGGAACGACATGAACATGCTGCGTAGGTAGCTGTTTATCATTAAATATCTCCACTGAGATTAAGAAAAGCAGTAGCTTAATAAATTAAGTACTTCCTAGTATGGTTACTGTACTGGTAACTCCCCAAAAGAATCTGGATCGTGGTGAGGGAACAGAGAAAAAATCTCATTTAGGACCTGCACTTACGTAGGGGGTAGGCAGCTGTATATCAGGGATTAAACCTTCTGAGAATAAAAACAGCTGGATCTTTTTTAAGGTAATTACACAGGGGAAAGGATAATGTACTGGGAACTCCTCAGAAGAATCTGATTTGTGGTGAGGGGAGGGAGATAAAAGCTCATTTAGGAACGACATGACCATGCTGCGTAGGTAGCTGTTTATCAGTAAATATCTCCCCTGAGATTAAGAAAAGCAGTAGCTTAACAAATTAAGTACTTCCTGGTATGGTTACTGTACTGGTAACTCCCCAAAAGAATCTGGATCGTGGTGAGGGAACAGAGAAAAAATCTCATTTAGGACCTGCACTTACGAAGGGGGTAGGCAGCTGTATATCAGGGAGTAAACCTTCTGAGAATAAAAACAGCTGGATCTTTTTAAGGTAATTACACAGGGGAAAGGATAATGTACTGGGAACTCCTCAGAAGAATCTGATTTGTGGTGAGGGGAGGGAGATAAAAGCTCATTTAGGAACGACATGACCATGCTGCGTAGGTAGCTGTTTATCAGTAAATATCTCCACTGAGATTAAGAAAAGCAGTAGCTTAATAAATTAAGAACTTCCTGGTATGGTTACTGTACTGGTAACTCCCCAAAAGAATCTGGATCGTGGTGAGGGAACAGAGAAAAAATCCCATTTAGGACCTGCACTTACGAAGGGGGTAGGCAGCTGTATATCAGGGAGTAAACCTTCTGAGAATAAAAACAGCTGGAGCTTGTTAATGTAATTACACAGGGGAAAGGATAATGTACTGGGAACGCCTCAGAAGAATCTGATTTGTGGTGAGGGGAGAGAGATAAAAGCTCATTTAGGAACGACATGACCATGCTGCGTAGGTAGCTGTTTATCAGTAAATATCTCCACTGAGATTAAGAAAAGCAGTAGCTTAATAAATTAAGTACTTCCTGGTATGGTTACTGTACTGGTAATTACCCAAAAGAATCTGGATTGTGGTGAGGGAACAGAGAAAAAGTTCATTTAGGACCTGCACTTACGAAGGGGGTAGGCAGCAGTATATCAGGGAGTAAACCTTCTGAGAATAAAAACAGCTGGAGCTTGTTAAGGTAATTACACAGGGGAGAGGATAATGTACTGGGAACTCCTCAGAAGAATCTGATTTTTGGTGAGGGGAGAGAGATAAAAGCTCATTTAGGAACGACATGAACATGCTGCGTAGGTAGCTGTTTATCAGTAAATATCTCCACTGAGATTAAGAAAAGCAGTAGCTTAATAAATTAAGTACTTCCTGGTATGGTTACTGTACTGGTAACTCCCCAAAAGAATCTGGATTGTGGTGAGGGAACAGAGAAAAAAGCTCATTTAGGACCTGCACTTACGAAGGGGGTAGGCAGCTGTATATCAGGGAGTAAACCTTCTGAGAATAAAAACAGCTGGAGCTTGTTAAGGTAATTACACAGGGGAAAGGATAATGTACTGGGAACTCCTCAGAAGAATCTGATTTGTGATGAGGGGAGAGAGATAAAAGCTCATTTAGGAACGACATTAACATGCTGCATAGGTAGCTGTTTATCAGTAAATATCTCCACTGAGATTAAGAAAAGCAGTAGCTTAATAAATCAAGTACTTCCTGGTATGGTTACTGTACTGGTAACTCCCCAAAAGAATCAGGATTGTGGTGAGGGAACAGAGAAAAAAGCTCATTTAGGACCTGCACTTACGAAGGGGGTAGGCAGCAGTATAACAGGGAGTTTCGCTTCTGAGAATAAAAACAGGTGGAGCTTGTTAAGGTAATTACACAGGGGAAAGGATAATGTACTGGGAACTCCTCAGAAGAATCTGATTTGTGGTGAGGGGAGAGAGATAAAAGCTCATTTAGGAACGACATGAACATGCTGCGTAGGTAGCTGTTTATCAGTAAATATCTCCACTGAGATTAAGAAAAGCAGTAGCTTAATAAATTAAGTACTTCCTGGTATGGTTTCTGTACTGGTAACTCCCCAAAAGAATCTGGATTGTGGTGAGGGAACAGAGAAAAAAGCTCATTTAGGACCTGTACTTACGAAGGGGCTAGGCAGCTGTATATCAGGGAGTAAACCTCCTGAGAATAAAATCAGCTGGAGCTTGTTAAGGTAATTAGACAGGGGAAAGGATAATGTACTGGGAACTCCTCAGAAGAATCTGATTTGTGGTGAGGGGAGGGAGATAAAAGCTCATTTTGGAACGACAGGAGCATGCAGCTTAGGTAGCTGTTTATCAGTAAATATCTCCACTGAGATTAAGAAAAGCAGTAGCTTAATAAATTAAGTACTTCCTGGTATGGTTACTGTACTGGTAACTCCAAAAGAATCTGGATTGTGGTGAGGGAACAGAGAAAAAAGCTCATTTAGGACCTGCACTTACGAAGGGGACAGGCAGCTGTATATCAGGAGTAAACTTTCTGAGAATAAAAACAGCTGGAGCTTGTTAAGGTAATTACACAGGGGAAAGGATTATGTACTGGGAACTCCTCAGAAGAATCTGATTTGTGGTGAGGGGAGAGAGATAAAAGCTCATTTATTAACGACATGAACATGCTGCGTAGGTAGCTGTTTATCAGTAAATATCTCCACTGAGATTAAGAAAAGCAGTAGCTTAATAAATTAAGTACTTCCTGGTATGGTTACTGTACTGGTAACTCCCCAAAAGAAACTAGATTGTGGTGAGGGAACAGAGAAAAAAGCTCATTTAGGACCTGCACTTACGAAGGGGGTAGGCAGCTGTATATCAGGGATTAAACCTTCTGAGAATAAAAACAGCTGGAGCTTGTTAAGGTAATTACACAGGGGAAAGGGCAATGTACTGGGAACTCCTCAGAAGAATCTGATTTGTGGTGAGGGGAGAGAGATAAGAGCTCATTTAGGAACGACATGAACATGCTGCGTAGGTAGCTGTTTATCAGGAAATATCTCCACTGAGATTAAGAAAAGCAGTAGCTTAATAAATTAAGTACTTCCTGATATGGTTACTGTACTGGTAACTCCCCAAAATAATCTGGATTGTGGTGAGGGAACAGAGAAAAAAGCTCATTTAGGACCTGCACTTACGAAGGGGGTAGGCAGCTGTATATCAGGGAGTAAACCTTCTGAGAATAAAAACAGCTGGAGCTTGTTAAGGTAATTACACAGGGGAAAGGATAATGTACTGGGAACTCCTCAGAAGAATCTGATTTTTGGTGAGGGGAGAGAGATAAAAGCTCATTTAGGAACGACATGAACATGCTGCGTAGGTAGCTGTTTATCAGTAAATATCTCCACTGAGATTAAGAAAAGCAGTAGCTTAATAAATTAAGTACTTCCTGGTATGGTTACTGTACTGGTAACTCCCCAAAAGAATCTGGATTGTGGTGAAGGAACAGAGAAAAAAGCTCATTAGGACCTGCACTTACGAAGGGGGTAGGCAGCTGTATATCAGGGAGTAAACCTTTTGAGAATAGAAACAGCTGGAGCTTGTTAAGGCAATTACACAGGGGAAAGCATAAAGTACTTTGAACTCCTCAGAAGAATCTGATTTGTGGTGAGGGGAGAGAGATAATCGCTCATTTAGGAACGACATGAACATGCTGCGTAGGTAGCTGTTTATCAGTAAATATCTCCACTGAGATTAAGAAAAGCAGTAGCTTAATAAATTAAGTACTTCCTGGTATGGTTTCTGTACTGGTAACTCCCAAAAGAATCTGGATTGTGGTGAGGGAACAGAGAAAAAAGCTCATTTAGGACCTGTACTTACGAAGGGGCTAGGCAGCTGTATATCAGGGAGTAAACCTTCTGAGAATAAAATCAGCTGGAGCTTGTTAAGGTAATTAGACAGGGGAAAGGATAATGTACTGGGAACTCCTCAGAAGAATCTGATTTGTGGTGAGGGGAGGGAGATAAAAGCTCATTTAGGAACGACAGGAACATGCAGCTTAGGTAGCTGTTTATCAGTAAATATCTCCACTGAGATTAAGAAAAGCAGTATCTTAATAAATTAAGTACTTCCTGGAATGGTTACTGTACTGGTAACTCCCCAAAAGAATCTGGATTGTGGTTAGGGAACGGAGAAAAAAGCTCATTTAGGACCTGCACTTACGAAGGGGGTAGGCAGCTGTATATCAGGGAGTAAACCTTCTGAGAATAAAAACAGCTGGAGCCTGTTAAGGTAATTACACAGGGGAATGGACAATGTACTGGGAACTCCTCAGTAGAATCTGATTTGTGGGGAGAGGAGAGAGATAAAAGCTCATTTAGGAACGACATGAACATGCTGCGTAGATAGCTGTTTATCATTAAATATCTCCACTGAGATTAAGAAAAGCAGTAGCTTAATAAATTAAGTACTTCCTAGTATGGTTACTGTACTGGTAACTCCCCAAAAGAATCTGGATCGTGGTGAGGGAACAGAGAAAAAATCTCATTTAGGACCTGCACTTACGTAGGGGGTAGGCAGCTGTATATCAGGGAGTAAACCTTCTGAGAATAAAAACAGCTGGATCTTTTTAAGGTAATTACACAGGGGAAAGGATAATGTACTGGGAACTCCTCAGAAGAATCTGATTTGTGGTGAGGGGAGGGAGATAAAAGCTCATTTAGGAACGACATGACCATGCTGCGTAGGTAGCTGTTTATCAGTAAATATCTCCCCTGAGATTAAGAAAAGCAGTAGCTTAACAAATTAAGTACTTCCTGTATGGTTACTGTACTGGTAACTCCCCAAAAGAATCTGGATCGTGGTGAGGGAACAGAGAAAAAATCTCATTTAGGACCTGCACTTACGAAGGGGGTAGGCAGCTGTATATCAGGGAGTAAACCTTCTGAGAATAAAAACAGCTGGATCTTTTTAAGGTAATTACACAGGGGAAAGGATAATGTACTGGGAACTCCTCAGAAGAATCTGATTTGTGGTGAGGGGAGGGAGATAAAAGCTCATTTAGGAACGACATGACCATGCTGCGTAGGTAGCTGTTTATCAGTAAATATCTCCACTGAGATTAAGAAAAGCAGTAGCTTAATAAATTAAGAACTTCCTGGTATGGTTACTGTACTGGTAACTCCCCAAAAGAATCTGGATCGTGGTGAGGGAACAGAGAAAAAATCCCATTTAGGACCTGCACTTACGAAGGGGGTAGGCAGCTGTATATCAGGGAGTAAACCTTCTGAGAATAAAAACAGCTGGAGCTTGTTAATGTAATTACACAGGGGAAAGGATAATGTACTGGGAACGCCTCAGAAGAATCTGATTTGTGGTGAGGGGAGAGAGATAAAAGCTCATTTAGGAACGACATGACCATGCTGCGTAGGTAGCTGTTTATCAGTAAATATCTCCACTGAGATTAAGAAAAGCAGTAGCTTAATAAATTAAGTACTTCCTGGTATGGTTACTGTACTGGTAATTACCCAAAAGAATCTGGATTGTGGTGAGGGAACAGAGAAAAAAGCTCATTTAGGACCTGCACTTACGAAGGGGGTAGGCAGCTGTATATCAGGGAGTAAACCTTCTGAGAATAAAAACAGCTGGAGCTTGTTAAGGTAATTACACAGGGGAAAGGATAATGTACTGGGAACTCCTCAGAAGAATCTGATTTGTGATGAGGGGAGAGAGATAAAAGCTCATTTAGGAACGACATTAACATGCTGCATAGGTAGCTGTTTATCAGTAAATATCTCCACTGAGATTAAGAAAAGCAGTAGCTTAATAATCAAGTACTTCCTGGTATGGTTACTGTACTGGTAACTCCCCAAAAGAATCTGGATTGTGGTGAGGGAACAGAGAAAAAAGGTCATTTAGGACCTGCACTTACGAAGGGGGTAGGCAGCTGTATATCAGGGAGTAAACCTTCTGATTATAAAAACAACTGGAGCTCATAAAGGTAATTACACAGGGGAAAGGATAATGTACTGGGAACTCCTCAGAAGAATCTGATTTGTGGTGAGGGGAGAGAGACAAAAGCTCATTTAGGAACGACATGAACATGCTGCGTAGGTAGCTGTTTATCAGTAAATATCTCCAATGAGATTAAGAAAAGCAGTAGCTTCATAAATTAAGTACTTCCTGGTATGGTTACTGTACTGGTAACTCCCCAAAAGAATCTGGATTGTGGTTAGGGAACAGAGAAAAAAGCTCATTTAGGACCTGCACTTACGAAGGGGGTAGGCAGCTGTATATCAGGGAGTAAACCTTCTGAGAATAAAAACAGCTGGAGCCTGTTAAGGTAATTACACAGGGGAATGGACAATGTACTGGGAACTCCTCAGTAGAATCTGATTTGTGGGGAGATGAGAGAGATAAAAGCTCATTTAGGAACGACATGAACATGCAGCTTAGGTAGCTGTTTATCATTAAATATCTCCACTGAGATTAAGAAAAGCAGTAGCTTAATATATTAAGTACTTCCTAGTATGGTTACTGTACTGGTAACTCCCCAAAAGAATCTGGATCGTGGTGAAGGAACAGAGAAAAAATCTCATTTAGGACCTGCACTTACGAAGGGGGTAGGCAGCTGTATATCAGGGAGTAAACCTTCTGAGAATATAAACAGCTGGATCTTTTTAAGGTAATTACTCAGGGGAAAGGATAATGTACTGGGAACTCCTCAGAAGAATCTGATTTGTGGTGAGGGGAGGGAGATAAAAGCTCATTTAGGAACGACATGACCATGCTGCGTAGGTAGCTGTTTATCAGTAAATATCTCCCCTGAGATTAAGAAAAGCAGTAGCTTAACAAATTAAGTACTTCCTGGTATGGTTACTGTACTGGTAACTCCCCAAAAGAATCTGCATCGTGGTGAGGGAACAGAGAAAAAATCTCATTTAGGACCTGCACTTACGAAGGGGGTAGGCAGCTGTATATCAGGGAGTAAACCTTCTGAGAATAAAAACAGCTGGATCTTTTAAGGTAATTACACAGGGGAAAGGATAATGTACTGGGAACTCCTCAGAAGAATCTGATTTGTGGTGAGGGGAGGGAGATAAAAGCTCATTTAGGAACGACATGACCATGCTGCGTAGGTAGCTGTTTATCAGTAAATATCTCCACTGAGATTAAGAAAAGCAGTAGCTTAATAAATTAAGTACTTCCTGGTATGGTTACTGTACTGGTAACTCCCCAAAAGAATCTGGATCGTGGTGAGGGAACAGAGAAAAAATCCCATTTAGGACCTGCACTTACGAAGGGGGTAGGCAGCTGTATATCAGGGAGTAAACCTTCTGAGAATAAAAACAGCTGGAGCTTGTTAATGTAATTACACAGGGGAAAGGATAATGTACTGGGAACGCCTCAGAAGAATCTGATTTGTGGTGAGGGGAGAGAGATAAAAGCTCATTTAGGAACGACATGACCATGCTGCGTAGGTAGCTGTTTATCAGTAAATATCCCCACTGAGATTAAGAAAAGCAGTAGCTTAATAAATTAAGTACTTCCTGGTATGGTTACTGTACTGGTAATTACCCAAAAGAATCTGGATTGTGGTGAGGGAACAGAGAAAAAGTTCATTTAGGACCTGCACTTACGAAGGGGGTAGGCAGCAGTATATCAGGGAGTAAACCTTCTGAGAATAAAAACAGCTGGAGCTTGTTAAGGTAATTACACAGGGGAGAGGATAATGTACTGGGAACTCCTCAGAAGAATCTGATTTGTGGTGAGGGGAGAGAGATAAAAGCTCATTTAGGAACGACATGAACATGCTGCGTAGGTAGCTGTTTATCAGTAAATATCTCCACTGAGATTAAGAAAAGCAGTAGCTTAATAAATTAAGTACTTCCTGGTATGGTTACTGTACTGGTAACTCCCCAAAAGAATCTGGATTGTGGTGAGGGAACAGAGAAAAAAGCTCATTTAGGACCTGCACTTACGAAGGGGGTAGGCAGCTGTATATCAGGGAGTAAACCTTCTGAGAATAAAAACAGCTGGAGCTTGTTAAGGTAATTACACAGGGGAAAGGATAATGTACTGGGAACTCCTCAGAAGAATCTGATTTGTGATGAGGGGAGAGAGATAAAAGCTCATTTAGGAACGACATTAACATGCTGCATAGGTAGCTGTTTATCAGTAATATCTCCACTGAGATTAAGAAAAGCAGTAGCTTAATAAATCAAGTACTTCCTGGTATGGTTACTGTACTGGTAACTCCCCAAAAGAATCTGGATTGTGGTGAGGGAACAGAGAAAAAAGCTCATTTAGGACCTGCACTTACGAAGGGGGTAGGCAGCAGTATAACAGGGAGTATCGCTTCTGAGAATAAAAACAGGTGGAGCTTGTTAAGGTAATTACACAGGGGAAAGGATAATGTACTGGGAACTCCTCAGAAGAATCTGATTTGTGGTGAGGGGAGAGAGAGATAAAAGCTCATTTAGGAACGACAAGAACATGCTGCATACGTAGCTGTTTATCAGTAAATATCTCCACTGAGATTAAGCAAAGCAGTAGCTTAATAAATTAAGTACTTCCTGGTATGGTTACTGTACTGGTAACTCACCAAAAGAACCTGGATTGTGGTGAGGGAACAGAGAAATAAGCTCATTTATGACCTGCACTTACGAAGGGGGTAGGCAGCTGTATATCAGGGAGTAAACCTTCTGATTATAAAAACAACTGGAGCTCATAAAGGTAATTACACAGGGGAAAGGGTAATGTACTGGGAACTCCTCAGAAGAATCTGATTTGTGGTGAGGGGAGAGAGACAAAAGCTCATTTAGGAACGACATGAACATGCTGCGTAGGTAGCTGTTTATCAGTAAATATCTCCATGAGATTAAGAAAAGCAGTAGCTTAATAAATTAAGTACTTCCTGATATGGTTACTGTACTGGTAACTCCCCAAAAGAATCTGGATTGTGGTGAGGGAACAGAGAAAAAAGCTCATTTAGGACCTGCACTTACGAAGGGGTAGGCAGGTGTATATCAGGGAGTAAACCTTCTGAGAATAAAAACAGCTGGAGCTTGTTAAGGTAATTACACAGGGGAAAGGATAATGTACTGGGAAATCCTCAGAAGAATCTGATTTGTGGTGAGGGGAGAGAGATAAAAGCTCATTTAGGAACGACATGAACATGCTGCGTATGTAGCTGTTTATCAGTAAATATCTCCACTGAGATTAAGAAAAGCAGTAGCTTAATAAATTAAGTACTTCCTGGTATGGTTACTGTACTGGTAACTCCCAAAAGAATCTGGATTGTGGTGAGGGAAGAGAGAAAAAATCTCATTTAAGACCTACACTTACGAAGGGGGTAGGCAGCTGTATATCAGGGAGTATCCCTTCTGAGAATAAAAACAGCAGGAGCTTGTTACGGTAATTACACAGGGGAAAGGATAATGTACTGGGAACTCCTCAGAAGAATCTGATTTGTGGTGAGGGGAGAGAGATAAAAGCTCATTTAAGAACGACATTAACATGCTGCGTAGGTAGCTGTTTATCAGTAAATATTTCTACTGAGATTAAGAAAAGCAGTAGCTTAATAAATTAAGTACTTCCTGGTATGGTTACTGTACTGGTAACTCCCAAAAGAATCTGGATTGTGGTGAGGGAACAGGGAAAAAAGCTCATTTAGGACCTGCACTTACGAAGGGGGTAGGCAGCTGTATATCAGGGAGTAAACCTTTTGAGAATAGAAACAGCTGGAGCTTGTTAAGGCAATTACACAGGGGAAAGCATAAAGTACTTTGAACTCCTCAGAAGAATCTGATTTGTGGTGAGGGGAGAGAGATAATCGCTCATTTAGGAACGACATGAACATGCTGCGTAGGTAGCTGTTTATCAGTAAATATCTCCACTGAGATTAAGAAAAGCAGTAGCTTAATAAATTAAGTACTTCCTGGTATGGTTTCTATACTGGTAACTCCCCAAAAGAATCTGGATTGTGGTGAGGGAACAGAGAAAAAAGCTCATTTAGGACCTGTATTTACGAAGGGGCTAGGCAGCTGTATATCAGGGAGTAAACCTTCTGAGAATAAAATCAGCTGGAGCTTGTTAAGGTAATTAGACAGGGGAAAGGATAATGTACTGGGAACTCCTCAGAAGAATCTGATTTGTGGTGAGGGGAGGGAGATAAAAGCTCATTTAGGAACGACAGGAACATGCAGCATAGGTAGCTGTTTATCAGTAAATATCTCCACTGAGATTAAGAAAAGCAGTATCTTAATAAATTAAGTACTTCCTGGTATGGTTACTGTACTGGTAACTCCCCAAAAGAATCTGGATTGTGGTTAGGGAACAGAGAAAAAAGCTCATTTAGGACCTGCACTTACGAAGGGGGTAGGCAGCTGTATATCAGGGAGTAAACCTTCTGAGAATAAAAACAGCTGGAGCTTGTTAATGTAATTACACAGGGGAAAGGATAATGTACTGGGAACGCCTCAGAAGAATCTGATTTGTGGTGAGGGGAGAGAGATAAAAGCTCATTTAGGAACGACATGACCATGCTGCGTAGGTAGCTGTTTATCAGTAAATATCTCCACTGAGATTAAGAAAAGCAGTAGCTTAATAAATTAAGTACTTCCTGGTATGGTTACTGTACTGGTAATTACCCAAAAGAATCTGGATTGTGGTGAGGGAACAGAGAAAAAGTTCATTTAGGACCTGCACTTACGAAGGGGGTAGGCAGCAGTATATCAGGGAGTAAACCTTCTGAGAATAAAAACAGCTGGAGCTGGTTAAGGTAATTACACAGGGGAGAGGATAATGTACTGGGAACTCCTCAGAAGAATCTGATTTGTGGTGAGGGGAGAGAGATAAAAGCTCATTTAGGAACGACATGAACATGCTGCGTAGGTAGTTGTTTATCAGTAAATATCTCCACTGAGATTAAGAAAAGCAGTAGCTTAATAAATTAAGTACTTCCTGGTATGGTTACTGTACTGGTAACTCCCCAAAAGAATCTGGATTGTGGTGAGGGAACAGAGAAAAAAGCTCATTTAGGACCTGCACTTACGAAGGGGGTAGGCAGCTGTATATCAGGGAGTAAACCTTCTGAGAATAAAAACAGCTGGAGCTTGTTAAGGTAATTACACAGGGGAAAGGATAATGTACTGGGAACTCCTCAGAAGAATCTGATTTGTGATGAGGGGAGAGAGATAAAAGCTCATTTAGGAACGACATGAACATGCTGCATAGGTAGCTGTTTATCAGTAAATATCTCCACTGAGATTAAGAAAAGCAGTAGCTTAATAAATCAAGTACTTCCTGGTATGGTTACTGTACTGGTAACTCCCCAAAAGAATCTGGATTGTGGTGAGGGAACAGAGAGAAAAGCTCATTTAGGACCTGCACTTACGAAGGGGGTAGGCAGCAGTATAACAGGGAGTATCGCTTCTGAGAATAAAAACAGGTGGAGCTTGTTAAGGTAATTACACAGGGGAAAGGATAATGTACTGGGAACTCCTCAGAAGAATCTGATTTGTGGTGAGGGGAGAGAGATAAAAGCTCATTTAGGAACGACAAGAACATGCTGCATACGTAGCTGTTTATCAGTAAATATCTCCACTGAGATTAAGCAAAGCAGTAGCTTAATAAATTAAGTACTTCCTGGTATGGTTACTGTACTGGTAACTCACCAAAAGAACCTGGATTGTGGTGAGGGAACAGAGAAAAAAGCTCATTTAGGACCTGCACTTACGAAGGGGGTAGGCAGCTGTATATCAGGGAGTAAACCTTCTGATTATAAAAACAACTGGAGCTCATAAAGGTAATTACACAGGGGAAAGGGTAATGTACTGGGAACTGCTCAGAAGAATCTGATTTGTGGTGAGGGGAGAGAGACAAAAGCTCATTTAGGAACGACATGAACATGCTGCGTAGGTAGCTGTTTATCAGTAAATATCTCCCATGAGATTAAGAAAAGCAGTAGCTTAATAAATTAAGTACTTCCTGATATGGTTACTGTACTGGTAACTCCCCAAAAGAATCTGGATTGTGGTGAGGGAACAGAGAAAAAAGCTCATTTAGGACCTGCACTTACGAAGGGGGTAGGCAGGTGTATATCAGGGATTAAACCTTCTGAGAATAAAAACAGCTGGAGCTTGTTAAGGTAATTACACAGGGGAAAGGATAATGTACTGGGAAATCCTCAGAAGAATCTGATTTGTGGTGAGGGGAGAGAGATAAAAGCTCATTTAGGAACGACATGAACATGCTGCGTATGTAGCTGTTTATCAGTAAATATCTCCACTGAGATTAAGAAAAGCAGTAGCTTAATAAATTAAGTACTTCCTGGTATGGTTACTGTACTGGTAACTCCCCAAAAGAATCTGGATTGTGGTGAGGGAAGAGAGAAAAAATCTCATTTAAGACCTACACTTACGAAGGGGGTAGGCAGCTGTATATCAGGGAGTATCCCTTCTGAGAATAAAAACAGCTGGAGCTTGTTAAGGTAATTACACAGGGGAAAGGATAATGTACTGGGAACTCCTCAGAAGAATCTGATTTGTGGTGAGGGGAGAGAGATAAAAGCTCATTTAAGAACGACATTAACATGCTGCGTAGGTAGCTGTTTATCAGTAAATATTTCTACTGAGATTAAGAAAAGCAGTAGCTTAATAAATTAAGTACTTCCTGGTATGGTTACTGTACTGGTAACTCCCCAAAAGAATCTGGATTGTGGTGAGGGAACAGAGAAAAAAGCTCATTTAGGACCTGCACTTACGAAGGGGGGTAGGCAGCAGTATAACAGGGAGTAAACCTTCTGAGAATAAAAACAACTGGAGCTTGTTAAGGTTATTACACAGGGGAAAGGATAATGTACTAGAAACTCCTCAGAAGAATCTGATTTGTGGTGAGGGGAGAGAGATAAAAGCTCATTTAGGAACGACATGAACATGCTGCATACGTAGCTGTTTATCAGTAAATATCTCCACTGAGATTAAGCAAAGCAGTAGCTTAATAAATTAAGTACTTCCTGGTATGGATACTGTACTGGTAACTCCCCAAAAGAATCTGGGTTGTGGTGAGGGAACAGAGAAAAAAGCTCATTTAGGACCTGCACTTACGAAGGGGGTAGGCAGCTGTATATCAGGGAGTATCCCTTCTGAGAATAAAAACAGCTGGAGCTTGTTAAGGTAATTACACAGGGGAAAGGATAATGTACTGGGAACTCCTCAGAAGAATCTGATTTGTGGTGAGGGGAGAGAGATAAAAGCTCATTTAAGAACGACATTAACATTCTGCGTAGGTAGCTGTTTATCAGTAAATATTTCTACTGAGATTAAGAAAAGCAGTAGCTTAATAAATTAAGCACTTCCTGGTTTGGTTACTGTACTGGTAACCGCCCAAAGATTCTGGATTGTGGTGAGGGACCAGAGAAAAAAGCTCATTTAGGACCTGCACTTACGAATGGTGTAGGCAGCTGTATATCAAGGAGTAAACCTTCTGAGATTAAAAACAGCTAGAGCTTGTTACACAGGGGAAAGGATAATGTACTGGGAACTCCTCAGAAGAATCTGATTTGTGTTGAGGGGAGAGAGAGATAAAAGCTCATTTAGGAACGACATGAACATGCTGCGTAGGCAGCTGTTTATCAGTAAATATCTCCACTGAGATTAAGAAAAGCAGTAGCTTAATAAATTAAGTACTTCCTGGTATGGTTACTGTACTGGTAACTCCCCAAAAGAATCTGGATTGTGGTGAGGGAACAGAGAAAAAAGCTCATTTAGGACCTGCACTTACGAAGGGGGTAGGCAGTAGTATATCAGGGAGTAAATCTTCGTAGAATAAAAACAGCTGGAGCTTGTTAAGGTAATTACACAGGGGAAAGGATAATGTACTGGGAACTCCTCAGAAGAATCTGATTTGTGGTGAGGGGAGAGAGATAAAAGCTCATTTAAGAACGACATGAACATGCTGCGTAGGTAGCTGTTTATCAGTAAATATCTCCACTGAGATTAAGAAAAGCAGTAGCTTAATAAATTAAGTACTTCCTGGTATGGTTACTGTACTCGTAACTCCCCAAAAGAATCTGGATTGTGGTGAGGGAACAGAGAAAAAAGCTCATTTAGGACCTGCACTTACGAAGTGGGTAGGCAGTAGTATATCAGGGAGTAAATCTTCGTAGAATAAAAACAGCTGGAGATTGTTAAGGTAATTACACAGGGGAAAGGATAATGTACTGGGAACTCCTCAGAAGAATCTGATTTGTGGTGAGGGGAGAGAGATAAAAGCTCATTTAAGAACGACATGAACATGCTGCGTAGGTAGCTGTTTATCAGTAAATATCTCCACTGAGATTAAGAAAAGCAGTAGCTTAATAAATTAAGTACTTCCTGGTATGGTTACTGTACTGGTAACTCCCAAAAGAATCTGGATTGTGGTGAGGGAACAGAGAATAAAGCTCATTTAGGACCTGCACTTACGAAGGGCGTAGGCAGCATTATATCAGGGAGTAAACCTTCTGAGAATAAAAACAGCTGGAGCTTGTTAAGGTAATTACACAGGGGAAAGGATAATGTACTGGGAACTCCTCAGAAGAATCTGATTTGTGGTGAGGGGAGAGAGATAAAAGCTCATTTAGGAATGACATGAACATGCTGCGTAGGTAGTAGTTTATCAGTAAATATCTCCACTGAGATTAAGAAAAGCAGTGGCTTAATAAATTAAGTAATTCCAGGTATGGTTACTGTACTGGTAACTCCCCAAAAGAATCTGGATTGTGGTGAGGGAACAGAGAAAAAAGCTCATTTACGACCTGCACTTACGAAGGGGGTAGGCAGGTGTATATCAGGGAGTAAACCTTCTGAGAATAAAAACAGCTGGAGCTTGTTAAGGTAATTACACATGGGAAAGGAAAATGTACTGGGAACTCCTCAGAAGAATCTGATTTGTGGTGAGGGGAGAGAGATAAAAGCTCATTTAGGAATGACATGAACATGCTGCGTAGGTAGTAGTTTATCAGTAAATATCTCCACTGAGATTAAGAAAAGCAGTGGCTTAATAAATTAAGTAATTCCAGGTATGGTTACTGTACTGGTAACTCCCCAAAAGAATCTGGATTGTGGTGAGGGAACAGAGAAAAAAGCTCATTAAGACCTGCACTTACGAAGGGGGTAGGCAGCTGTATATCAGGGAGTAAACCTTCTGAGAATAAAAACAGCGGGAGCTTGTTAAGGTAATTACACAGGGGAAAGGATAATGTACTGGGAACTCCTCAGAAGAATCTGATTTGTGGTGAGGGGAGAGAGATAAAAGCTCATTTAGGAACGACATGAACATGCTGCGTAGGTAGTTGTTTATCAGTAAATATCTCCACTGAGATTAAGAAAAGCAGTGGCTTAATAAATTAAGTACTTCCTGGTATGGTTACTGTACTGGTAACTCCCCAAAAGAATCTGGATTGTGGTGAAGGAACAGAGAATAAAGGACCTGCACTTACAAGGGGGTAGGCAGCTGTATATCAGGGAGGAAACCTTCTGAGAATAAAAACAGCTGGAGCTTGTTAAGGTAATTACACAGGGGAAAGGATAATGTACTGGGAACTCCTCAGAAGAATCTGATTTGTGGTGAGGGGAGAGAGATAAAAGCTTATTTAGGAACGACATGAACATGGTGCGTAGGTAGCTATTTATCAGTAAATATCTCCACTGAGATTAAGAAAAGCAGTAGCTTAATAAATTAAGTACTTCCTAGTATGGTTACTGTACTGGTAACTCCCCAAAAGAATCTGGATTGTGGTGAGAGAACAGAAAAAAAGCTCATTTAGGACCTGCACTTCAGAAGGGGGTAGGCAGCAGTATATCAGGGAGTAAACCTTCTGAGAATAAAAACAGCTGGAGCTTGTTAAGGTAATTACACAGGGGAAAGGATAATGTACTGGGAACTCCTCAGAAGAATCTGATTTGTGGTGAGGGGAGAGAGATAAAAGCTCATTTAGGAACGACATGAACATGCTGCGTAGGTAGCTGTTTATCAGTAAATATCTCCACTGAGATTAAGAAAAGCAGTAGCTTAATAAATTAAGTACTTCCTGGTATGGTTACTGTACTGGTAACTCCACAAAAGAATCTGGATTTTGTTGAGGGAACAGAGAAAAAAGCTCATTTAGGACATGCACTTACGAAGGGGGTAGGCAGCTGTATATCAGGCTGTAAACCTTCTGAGAATAAAAACAGCTGTGGCTTGTTAAGGTAATTACACAGGGGAAAGGATAATGTACTGGAACTCCTCAGAAGAATCTGATTTGTGGTGAGGGGAGAGAGATAAAAGCTCATTTAGGAACGACATGAACATGCTGCGTAGGTAGCTGTTTATCAGTAAATATCTCCACTGAGATTAAGAAAAGCAGTAGCTTAATAAATTAAGTACTTCCTGGTATGGTTACTGTACTGGTAACTCCCCAAAAGAATCTGGATTGTGGTGAGGGAACAGAGAAAAAAGCTCATTTAGGACCTGCACTTACGAAAGGGGTAGGCAGCTGTATATCAGGGAGTAAACCTTCCGAGAATAAATCAGCTGGAGCTTGTTAAGATAATTACACAAGAGAAAGGATAATATACTGGGAACTCCTCAGAAGAATCTGATTTTTGGTGAGGGGAGAGAGATAAAAGCTCATTTAGGAATGACATGTACATGCTGCGTAGGTAGCTGTTTATCAGTAAATATCTCCACTGAGATTAAGAAAATCAGTAGCTTAATAAATTAAGTACTTCCTGGTATGGTTACTGTACTGGTAACTCCCCAAAAGAATCTGGATTGTGGTGAGGGAACAGAGAAAAGAGCTCATTTAGGACCTGCACTTACGAAGGGGGTAGGCAGCTGTATATCAGGGAGTAAACTTTCTGAGAATAAAAAATAGCTGGAGCTTGTTAAGGTAATTACACAGTTGAAAGGATAATGTACTGGGAACTCCTCAGAAGAATCTGATTTGTGGTGAGGGGAGAGAGATAAAAGCTCATTTAGGAACGACATGAACATGTTGCGTAGGTAGTTGTTTATCAGTAAATATCTCCACTGAGATTAAGAAAAGCAGTGGCTTAATAAATTAAGTACTTCCTGGTATGGTTACTGTACTGGTAACTCCCCAAAAGAATCTGGATTGTGGTGAGGGAACAGAGGAAAAAGCTCATTTAGGACCTGCACTTACGAAAGGGGTAGGCAGCTGTATATCAGGGAGTAAACCTTCTGAGAATAAATCAGCAGGAGCTTGTTAAGATAATTACACAGGAGAAAGGATAATGTACTGGGAACTCCTCAGAAGAATCTGATTTGTGGTGAGGGGAGAGAGATAAAAGCTCATTTAGGAATGACATGTACATGCTGCGTAGGTAGCTGTTTATCAGTAAATATCTCCACTGAGATTAAGAAAATCAGTAGCTTAATAAATTAAGTACTTCCTGGTATGGTTACTCTACTGGTAACTCCCCAAAAGAATCTGGATTGTGGTGAGGGAACAGAGAAAAAAGCTCATTTAGGACCTGCACTTACGAAGGGGGTAGGCAGCTGTATATCAGGGAGTTAACCTTCTGAGAATAAAAACAGCTGGAGCTTGTTAAGGTAATTACACAGGGGAAAGGATAATGTACTGGGAACTCCTCACAAGAATCTGATTTGTGGTGAGGGGAGAGAGATAAAAGCTCATTTAGGAACGACATGAACATGCTGCTTAGGTAGCTGTTTATCAGTAAATATCTCCACTGAGATTAAGAAAAGAAGTAGCTTAATAAATTAAGTGCTTCCTGGTATGGTTACTGTACTGGTAATATCCCCAAAAGAATCTGGATTGTGGTGAGGGAACAGAGAAAAAAGCTCATTTAGGACCTGCACTTACGAAGGGGGTAGGCAGCTGTATATCAGGGAGTAAACCTTCTGAGAATAAAAACAGCTGGAGCTTGTTAAGGTAATTACACAAGGGAAAGGATAATGTACTGGGAACTCCTCAGAAGAACCTGATTTGTGGTGAGGGCAGAGAGATAAAAGCTCATTTACGAACGACATGAACATGCTGCGTAGGTAGCTGTTTATCAGTAAATATCTCCACTGAGATTAAGAAAAGCAGAAGCTTAATAAATTAAGTACTTCCTGGTATGGTTACTGTACTAGTAACTCCCCAAAAGAATCTGGATTGTGGTGAGGGAACAGAGAAAAAAGCTCATTTAAGACCTGCACTTACGAAAGGGGTAGGCAGCTGTATATCAGGGAGTAAACCTTCTGAGAATAAAAACAGCTGGAGCTTGTTAAGGTAATTACACAGGGGAAAGGATAATGTACTGGGAACTCCTCAGAAGAACCTGATTTGTGGTGAGGGGAGAGAGATAAAAGCTCATTTAGGAAGGACATGAACATGCTGCGTAGGTAGCTGTTTATCAGTAAATATCTCCACTGAGATTAAGAAAAGCAGTAGCTTAATAAATTAAGTACTTCCTGGTATGGTTACTGTACTGGTAACTCCCCAAAAGAATCTGGATTGTGGTGAGGGAACAGAGAAAAAAGCTCATTTAGGACCTGCACTTACGAAGGGGGTAGGCAGCTGTATATCAGGGAGTAAACCTTCTTAGAATAAAAACAGCTTGAGTTTATAAAGGTAATTACACAGGGGAAAGGATAATGCACTAGGAACTCCTCAGAAGAATCTGATTTGTGGTGAGGGGAGAGAGATAAAAGCTCATTTAGGAACGACATGAACATGCTGCGTAGATAGCTGTTTATCAGTAAATATCTCCACTGAGATTAAGAAAGGCAGTAGTTTAATAAATTAAGTACTTCCTGGTATGGTTACTGAACTGGTAACTCCCCAAAAGAATCTGGATTGTGGTGAGGGAACAGAGAAAAAACCTCATTTAGGACCTGCACTTACGAAGGGGGTAGGCAGCAGTATATCAGGGAGTAAACCTTCTGAGAATAAATCAGCTGGAGCTTGTTAAGATAATTACACAGGAGAAAGGATAATGTACTGGGAACTCCTCAGAAGAATCTGATTTGTGGTCAGTTGAGAGAGATAAAAGCTCATTTAGGAATGACATGTTCATGCTGCATAGGTAGCTGTTTATCAGTAAATATCTCCACTGAGATTAAGAAAATCAGTAGCTTAATAAATTAAGTACTTCCTGGTATGGTTACTCTACTGGTAACTCCCCAAAAGAATCTGGATTGTGGTGAGGGAACAGAGAAAAGAGCTCATTTAGGACCTGCACTTACGAAGGGGGTAGGCAGCTGTATATCAGGGAGTAAACCTTCTGAGAATAAAAACAGCTGGAGCTTGTTAAGGTAATTACACAGGGGAAAGGATAATGTACTGGGAACTCCTCAGAAGAATCTGATTTGTGGTGAGGGGAGAGAGATAAAAGCTCATTTAGGAACGACATGAACATGCTGCGGAGGTAGTTGTTTATCAGTAAATATCTCCACTGAGATTAAGAAAAGCAGTGGCTTAATAAATTAAGTACTTCCTGTATGGTTACTGTACTGGTAACTCCCCAAAAGAATCTGGATTTTGGTGAAGGAACAGAGAAAAAAGGACCTGCACTTACAAGGGGGTAGGCAGCTGTATATCAGGGAGTAAACCTTCTGAGAATAAACACAGCTGGAGCTTGTTAAGGTAATTACACAGGGGAAAGGATAATGTACTGGGAACTCCTCAGAAGAATCTGATTTGTGGTGAGGGGAGAGAGATAAAAGCTTATTTAGGAACGACATGAACATGCTGCGTAGGTAGCTATTTATCAGTAAATATCTCCACTGAGATTAAGAAAAGCAGTAGCTAAATAAATTAAGTACTTCCTGGTATGGTTACTGTACTGGTAACTCCCCAAAAGAATCTGGATTGTGGTGAGGGAACAGAGAAAAAAGCTCATTTAGGACATGCACTTACGAAGGGGGTAGGCAGCTGTATATCAGGGAGTAAACCTTCTGAGAATAAAAAAGCTGGGCCTTGTTAAGGTAATTACACAGGGGAAAGGATAATGTCCTGGGAACTCCTCAGAAGAATCTGATTTGTGGTGAGGGGAGAGAGATAAAAGCTCATTTAGGAACGACATGAACATGCTGCGTAGGTAGCTGTTTATCAGTAAATATCTCCACTGAGATTAAGAAAAGCAGTAGCTTAATAAATTAAGTACTTCCTGGTATGGTTACTGTACTGGTAACTCCCCAAAAGAATCTGGATTGTGGTCATTGAACAGAGAAAAAAGCTCATTTAGGACCTGCACTTACGAAAGGGTAGGCAGCTGTATATCAGGGAGTAAACCTTCTGAGAATAAATCAGCTTGAGCTTGTTAAGATAATTACACAGGAGAAAGGATAATGTACTGGGAACTCCTCAGAAGAATCTGATTTGTGGTGAGGGAGAGAGATAAAAGCTCATTTAGGAATGACATGTACATGCTGCGTAGGTAGCTGTTTATCAGTAAATATCTCCACTGAGATTAAGAAAATCAGTAGCTTAATAAATTAAGTACTTCCTGGTATGGTTACTCTACTGGTAACTCCCCAAAAGAATCTGGATTGTGGTGAGGGAACAGAGAAAAAAGCTCATTTAGGACCTGCACTTACGAAGGGGGTAGGCAGCTGTATATCAGGGAGTAAACCTTCTGAGAATAAAAACAGCTGGAGCTTGTTAAGGTAATTACACAGGGGAAAGGATAATGTACTGGGAACTCCTCAGAAGAATCTGATTTGTGGTGAGGGGAGAGAGATAAAAGCTCATTTAGGAACGACATGAACATGCTGCTTAGGTAGCTGTTTATCAGTAAATATCTCCACTGAGATTAAGAAAAGAAGTAGCTTAATAAATTAAGTGCTTCCTGGTATGGTTACTGTACTGGTAATATCCCCAAAAGAATCTGGATTGTGGTGAGGGAACAGAGAAAAAAGCTCATTTAGGACCTGCACTTACGAAGGGGGTAGGCAGCTGTATATCAGGGAGTAAACCTTCTGAGAATAAAAACAGCTGGAGCTTGTTAAGGTAATTACACAGGGGAAAGGATAATGTACTGGGAACTCCTCAGAAGAACCTGATTTGTGGTGAGTGCAGAGAGATAAAAGCTCATTTAGGAACGACATGAACATGCTGCGTAGGTAGCTGTTTATCAGTAAATATCTCCACTGAGATTAAGAAAAGCAGAAGCTTAATAAATTAAGTACTTCCTGGTATGGTTACTGTACTAGTAACTCCCCATAAGAATCTGGATTGCGGTGAGGGAACAGAGAAAAAAGCTCATTTAGGACCTGCACTTACGAAGGGGGTAGGCAGCTGTATATCAGGGAGTAAACCTTCTGAGAATAAAAACAGCTGGAGATTATTAAGGTAATTACACAGGGGAAAGGATAAAGTACTGGGAACTCCTCAGAAGAATCTGATTTGTGGTGAGGGGAGAGAGGAAAAAGCTCATTTAGGAACGACATGAACATGCTGCGTAGGTAGCTGTTTTATCAGTAAATATCTCCACTGAGATTAAGAAAAGCAGTAGCTTAATAAATTAAGTACTTCCTGGTATGGTTACTGTACTGGTAACTCCCCAAAAGAATCTGGATTGTGGTGAGGGAACAGAGAAAAAAGCTCATTTAGGACCTGCACTTACGAAGGGGGTAGGCAGCTGTATATCAGGGAGTAAACCTTCTGAGAATAAAAACAGCTGGAGCTTGTTAAGGTAATTAAACAGGGGAAAGAATAATGTACTGGGAACTCCTCAGAAGAATCTGATTTGTGGTGAAGGGAGAGAGATAAAAGCTCATTTAGGGACGACATGAACATGCTGCGTAGGTAGCTGTTTTTCAGTAAATATCTCCACTGACATTAAGACAAGCAGTAGCTTAATAAATTAAGTACTTCCTGGTATGGTTACTGTACTGGTAACTCCCCAAACGAATCTGGATTGTGGTGAGGGAACAGAGAAAAAAGCTCATTTATGACCTGCACTTACGGAGGGGTTAGGCAGCTGTATATCAGGGAGTAAACCTTCTGAGAATAAAAACAGCTGGAGCTTGTTAAGGTAATTTTACAGGGGAAAGGATAATGTACTGGGAACTCCTTAGGAGAATCTGATTTGTGGTGAGGGGAGAGAGAAAAAAGCTCATTTAGGAACGACATGAACATGCTGCGTAGGTAGCTGTTTATCAGTAAATATCCCCACTGAGATTAAGAAAAGCAGTAGCTTAATAAATTAAGTAATTCCTGGTATGGTTACTGTACTGGTAACTCCCCAAAAGAATCTGGATTGCGGTGAGGGAACAGAGAAAAAAGCTCATTTAGGACCTGCACTTACCAAGGGGGTAGGCAGCAGTATATCAGGGAGTAAACCTTCTGAGAATAAAAACAGCTGGAGATTATTAAGGTAATTACACAGGGGAAAGGATAAAGTACTGGGAACTCCTCAGAAGAATCTGATTTGTGGTGAGGTGAGAGAGGTAAAAGCTCATTTAGGAACGACATGAACATGCTGCGTAGGTAGCTGTTTATCAGTAAATATCTCCACTGAGATTAAGAAAAGCAGTAGCTTAATAAATTAAGTACTTCCTGGTATGGTTACTGTACTGGTAACTCCCCAAAAGAATCTGGATTGTGGTGAGGGAACAGAGAAAAAAGCTCATTTAGGACCTGCACTTACGAAGGGGGTAGGCAGCTGTATATCAGGGAGTAAACCTTCTGAGAATAAAAACAGCTGGAGCTTGTTAAGGTAATTAAACAGGGGAAAGAATAATGTACTGGGAACTCCTCAGAAGAATCTGATTTGTGGTGAAGGGAGAGAGATAAAAGCTCATTTAGGGACGACATGAACATGCTGCGTAGGTAGCTGTTTTTCAGTAAATATCTCCACTGACAGTAAGACAAGCAGTAGCTTAATAAATTAAGTACTTCCTGGTATGGTTACTGTACTGGTAACTCCCCAAACGAATCTGGATTGTGGTGAGGGAACAGAGAAAAAAGCTCATTTATGACCTGCACTTACGGAGGGGTTAGGCAGCTGTATATCAGGGAGTAAACCTTCTGAGAATAAAAACAGCTGGAGCTTGTTAAGGTAATTACACAGGGGAAAGGATAATGTACTGGGAACTCCTTAGAAGAATCTGATTTGTGGTGAGGGGAGAGAGATAAAAGCTCATTTAGGAACGACATGAACATGCTGCGTAGGTAGCTGTTTATCAGTAAATATCCCCACTGAGATTAAGAAAAGCAGTAGCTTAATAAATTAAGTAATTCCTGGTATGGTTACTGTACTGGTAACTCCCCAAAAGAATCTGGATTGTGGTGAGGGAACAGAGAAAAAAGCTCATTTAGGACCTGCACTTACGAAGGGGGTAGGCAGCTGTATATCAGGGAGTAAACCTTCTGAGAATAAAAACAGCTGGAGCTTGTTAAGGTAATTACACAGGGGAAAGGATAATGTAGTGGGAACTCCTAAGAAGAATCTGATTTGTGGTGAAGGGAGAGAGATAAAAGCTCATTTAGGGACGACATGAACATGCTGCGTAGGTAGCTGTTTATCAGTAAATATCTCCACTGACATTAAGACAAGCAGTAGCTTAATAAATTAAGTATTTCCTGGTATGGTTACTGTACTGGTAACTCCCAAAAAGAATCTGGACTGTGGTGAGGGAACAGAGAAAAAAGCTCATTTAGGACCTACACTTACGAAAGGGGGTAGGCAGCTGTATATCAGGGAGTAAACCTTCTGGGAATAAAAACAGCTGGAGCTTGTTAAGGTAATTACACAGGGGAAAGGATAATGTACTGGGAACTCCTCAGAAGAATCTGATTTGTGGTGAGAGGAGAGAGATAAAACCTCATTTAGAAACGACATGAACATGCTGCGTAGGTAGCTGTTTATCAGTAAATACCTCCACTGAGATTAAGAAAAGCAGTAGCTTAATAAATTAAGTACTTCCTGGTATGGTTACTGTACTGGTAACTCCCCAAAAGAATCTGGATTGTGGTGAGGGAACAGAGAAAAAAGCTCATTTAGGACCTGCACTTACGAAGGGGGTAGGCAGCAGTATATCAGGGAGTAAACCTTCTGAGAATAAAAACAGCTGGAAATTGTTAAGGTAATTACACAGGGGAAAGGATAATGTACTGGGTACTCCTCAGAAGAATCTGATTTGTGGTGAGGGAATAGAGATAAAAGCTCATTTAGAAACGACATGAACATGCTGCGTAGGTAGCTGTTTATCAGTAAATATCTCCACTGAGATTAAGAAAAGCAGTAGCTTAATAAATTCAGTACTTCCTGGTATGGTTACTGTAATGGTAACTCCCGAAAAGAATCTGGATTGTGGTGAGGAAACAGATAAAAAAGCTCATTTAGGACCTGCACTTACGAAGGGGGTAGGCAGCTGTATATCAGGGAGTAAACCTTCTGAGAATAAAAACAGCTGGGGCTTGTTAAGGTAATTACACAGGGGAAAGGATAATATACTGGGAACTCCTCAGAAGAATCTGATTTGTGGTGAAGGGAGAGAGATAAAAGCTCATTTTGGGACGACATGAACATGCTGCGTAGGTAGCTGTTTTTCAGTAAATATCTCCACTGACAGTAAGACAAGCAGTAGCTTAATAAATTAAGTACTTCCTGGTATGGTTACTGTACTGGTAACTCCCCAAACGAATCTGGATTGTGGTGAGGGAACAGAGAAAAAAGCTCATTTATGACCTGCACTTACGGAGGGGTTAGGCAGCTGTATATCAGGGAGTAAACCTTCTGAGAAAAAAAACAGCTGGAGCTTGTTAAGGTAATTACACAGGGGAAAGGATAATGTACTGGGAACTCCTTAGAAGAATCTGATTTGTGGTGAGGGGAGAGAGATAAAAGCTCATTTAGGAACGACATGAACATGCTGCGTAGGTAGCTGTTTATCAGTAAATATCCCCACTGAGATTAAGAAAAGCAGTAGCTTAATAAATTAAGTAATTCCTGGTATGGTTACTGTACTGGTAACTCCCCAAAAGAATCTGGATTGTGGTGAGGGAACAGAGAAAAAAGCTCATTTAGGACCTGCACTTACGAAGGGGGTAGGCAGCTGTATATCAGGGAGTAAACCTTCTGAGAATAAAAACAGCTGGAGCTTGTTAAGGTAATTACACAGGGGAAAGGATAATGTAGTGGGAACTCCTAAGAAGAATCTGATTTGTGGTGAAGGGAGAGAGATAAAAGCTCATTTAGGGACGACATGAACATGCTGCGTAGGTAGCTGTTTATCAGTAAATATCTCCACTGACATTAAGACAAGCAGTAGCTTAATAAATTAAGTATTTCCTGGTATGGTTACTGTACTGGTAACTCCCAAAAAGAATCTGAACTGTGGTGAGGGAACAGAGAAAAAATCTCATTTAGGACCTACACTTACGAAAGGGGGTAGGCAGCTGTATATCAGGGAGTAAACCTTCTGGGAATAAAAACAGCTGGAGCTTGTTAAAGTAATTACACAGGGGAAAGCATAATGTACTGGAAACTCCTCAGAAGAATCTGATTTGTGGTGAGAGGAGAGAGATAAAACCTCATTTAGAAACGACATGAACATGCTGCGTAGGTAGCTGTTTATCAGTAAATATCTCCACTGAGATTAAGAAAAGCAGTAGCTTAATAAATTCAGTACTTCCTGGTATGGTTACTGTAATAGTAACTCCCGAAAAGAATCTGGATTGTGGTGAGGAAACAGATAAAAAAGCTCATTTAGGACCTGCACTTACGAAGGGGGTAGGCAGCTGTATATCAGGGAGTAAACCTTCTGAGAATAAAAACAGCTGGAGCATGTTAAGGTAATTACACAGGGGAAAGGATAATGTACTGGGAACTCCTCAGAAGAATCTGATTTGTGGTGAGGGGAGAGAGATAAAAGCTCATTTAGGAACGACATGAACATGCTGCGGAGGTAGTTGTTTATCAGTAAATGTCTCCACTGAGATTAAGAAAAGCAGTGGCTTAATAAATTAAGTACTTCCTGTATGGTTACTGTACTGGTAACTCCCCAAAAGAATCTGGATTTTGGTGAAGGAACAGAGAAAAAAGGACCTGCACTTACAAGGGGGTAGGCAGCTGTATATCAGGGAGTAAACCTTCTGAGAATAAAAACAGCTGGAGCTTGTTAAGGTAATTACACAGGGGAAAGGATAATGTACTGGGAACTCCTCAGAAGAATCTGATTTGTGGTGAGGGGAGAGAGATAAAAGCTCATTTAGGAACGACATGAACATGCTGCCTAGGTAGCTGTTCATCAGTAAATATCTCCACTGAGATTAAGAAAAGCAGTAGCTTAATAAATTAAGTACTTCCTGGTATGGTTACTGTACTGGTAACTCCCCAAAAGAATCTGGATTGTAGTGAGGGAACAGAAAAAAAGCTCCAATTTAGTACCTGCACTTCAGAAGGGGGTAGGCAGCAGTATATCAGGGAGTAAACCTTCTGAGAATAAAAACAGCTGGAGCTTGTTAAGGTAATTACACAGGGGAAAGGATAATGTACTGGGAACTCCTCAGAAGAATCTGATTTGTGGTGAGGGGAGAGAGATAAAAGCTCATTTAGGAACGACATGAACATGCTGCGTAGGTAGCTATTTATCAGTAAATATCTCCACTGAGATTAAGAAAAGCAGTAGCTTAATAAATTAAGTACTTCCTGGTATGGTTACTGTACTGGTAACTCCCCAAAAGAATCTGGATTGTGGTGAGGGAACAGAAAAAAAGCTCATTTAGTACCTGCACTTCAGAAGGGGGTAGGCAGCAGTATATCAGGGAGAAAACCTTCTGAGAATAAAAACAGCTGTAGCTTGTTAAGGTAATTACACAGGGGAAAGGATAATGTACTGGGAACTCCTCAGAAGAATCTGATTTGTGGTGGGTGAGGGGAGAGAGATAAAAGCTCATTTAGGAACGACATGAACATGCTGCGTAGGTAGCTGTTTATCAGTAAATATCTCCACTGAGATTAAGAAAAGCAGTAGCTTAATAAATTAAGTACTTCCTGGTATGGTTACTGTACTGGTAACTCCCCAAAAGAATCTGGATTGTGGTGAGGGAACAGAGAAAAAAGCTCATTTAGGACCTGCACTTACGAAGGGGGTAGGCAGCAGTATATCAGGGAGTAAACCTTCTGAGAATAAAAACAGCTGGAGCTTGTTAAGGTAATTACACAGGGGAAAGGATAATGTACTGGGTACTCCTCAGAAGAATCTGATTTGTGGTGAGGGGAGAGAGATAAAAGCTCATTTAGGAACGACATGAACATGCTGCGTAGGTAGCTGTTTATCAGTAAATATCTCCACTGAGATTAAGAAAAGCAGTAGCATAATAAATTAAGTACTTCCTGGTATGGTTACTGTACTGGTAACTCCCAAAAGAATCTGGATTGTGGTGAGGGAACAGAGAAAAAAGCTCATTTAGGACCTGCACTTACGAAGGGGGTAGGCAGCTGTATATCAGGGAGTAAACCTTCTGAGAATAAAAACAGCTGGAGCTTGTTAAGGTAATTAAACAGGGGAAAGAATAATGTACTGGGAACTCCTCAGAAGAATCTGATTTGTGGTGAAGGGAGAGAGATAAAAGCTCATTTAGGGACGACATGAACATGCTGCGTAGGTAGCTGTTTTTCAGTAAATATCTCCACTGACATTAAGACAAGCAGTAGCTTAATAAATTAAGTACTTCCTGGTATGGTTACTGTACTGGTAACTCCCCAAACGAATCTGGATTGTGGTGAGGGAACAGAGAAAAAAGCTCATTTGTGACATGCACTTACGGAGGGGTTAGGCAGCTGTATATCACGGAGTAAACCTTCTGAGAATAAAAACAGCTGGAGCTTGTTAAGGTAATTACACAGGGGAAAGGATAATGTACTGGGAACTCCTTAGAAGAATCTGATTTGTGGTGAGGGAATAGAGATAAAAGCTCATTTAGGAACGACATGAACATGCTGCGTAGGTAGCTGTTTATCAGTAAATATCTCCACTGAGATTAAGAAAAGCAGTAGCTTAATAAATTCAGTACTTCCTGGTATGGTTACTGTAATGGTAACTCCCGAAAGAATCTGGATTGTGGTGAGGAAACAGATAAAAAAGCTCATTTAGGACCTGCACTTACGAAGGGGGTAGGCAGCTGTATATCAGGCAGTAAACCTTCTGAGAATAAAAACAGCTGGAGCTTGTTAAGGTAATTACACAGGGGAAAGGATAATGTACTGGGAACTCCGCAGAAGAATCTGATTTGTGGTGAGGGGAGAGAGATAAAAGCTCATTTATGAAGGACATGAACATGCTGCATACGTAGCTGTTTATCAGTAAATATCTCCACTGAGATTAAGAAAAGCAGTAGCATAATAAATTAAGTACTTCCTGGTATGGTTACTGTACTGGTAACTCCCCAAAGAATCTGTATTTGGTGAGGGATCAGAGAAAAAAGCTCATTTAGGACCTGCCCTTACGAAGCTGTATATCAGGGAGTAAACCTTCTGAGAATAAAAACAGCTGGAGCTAGTTAAGGTAATTACACAGGGGAAAGGATAATGTACTGGGAATTCCTCAGAAGAATCTGATTTGTGGTGAGGGGAGAGAGATAAAAGCTCATTTAGGAATGACATGAACATGCTGCGTAGGTAGCTGTTTATCAGTAAATATCTCCACTGAGATTAAGAAAAGCAGTAGCTTAATAAATTAAGTACTTCCGGGTATGGTTACTGTACTGGTAACTCCCCAAAAGAATCTGGATTGTGGTGAGGGAACAGAGAAAAAAGCTCATTTAGGACCTGCACTTACGAAGGGGATAGGCAGCTGTATATCAGGAAGTAAACCTTCTGAGAATAAAAACAGCTGGAGCTTGTTAAGGTAATTACACAGGGGAAAGGATAATGTACTGGGAACTCCTCAGAAGAATCTGATTTGTGGTGAGGGGAGAGAGATAAAAGCTCATTTAGGAACGACATGAACATGCTGCGTAGGTACCTTTTTATCAGTAAATATCTCCACTAAGATTAAGAAAAGCAGTAGCTTAATAAATTAAGTACTTCCTGGTATGGTTACTCTACTGGTAACTCCCCAAAAGAATCTGGATTGTGGTGAGGGAACAGAGAAAAAAGCTCATTTAGGACCTGCACTTACGAAGGGGGTAGGCAGCTGTATATCAGGGAGTAAACCTTCTGAGAATTAAAACAGCTGGAGCTTGTTAAGGTAATTACACAGGGGAAAGGATAATGTTCTGGCAACTCCTCAGAAGAATCTGATTTGTGGTGAGGGGAGAGAGATAAAAGCTCATTTAGGAACGACATGAACATGCTGCGTACGTAGCTGTTTATCAGTAAATATCTCCACTGAGATTAAGAAAACCAGTAGCTTAATAAATTAAGTACTTCCTGGTATGGTTACTGTACTGGTAACTCCCCAAAAGAATCTGGATTGTGGTGAGGGAACAGAGAAAAAAAGCTCATTTAGGACCTGCACTTACGAAGGGGGTAGGCAGCTGTATATCAGGGAGTAAACCTTCTGAGAATAAAAACAGCTGGAGCTTGTTAAGGTAATTACACAGGGGAAAGGATAATGTACTGGGAACTCCTCAGAAGAATCTGATTTGTGTTGAGGGGAGAGAGATAAAAGCTCATTTAGGAACGACATGAACATGCTGCGTAGGTAGCTGTTTATCAGTAAATATCTCCACTGAGTTTAAGAAAACCAGTAGGTTGATAAATTAAGTACTTCCTGGTATGGTTACTGTACTGGTAACTCCCCAAAAGAATCTGGATTGTGGTGAGGGAACAGAGAAAAAAGCTCATTTAGGACCTGCACTTACGAAGGGGGTAGGCAGCTGTATATCAGGGAGTAAACCTTCTGAGAATAAAAACAGCTGGAGCTTGTTAAGGTAATTACACAGGGGAAAGGATAATGTACTGGCCACTCCTCAGAAGAGTCTGATTTGTGGTGAGGAGAGAGAGATAAAAGCTCATTTAGGAACGACATGAACATGCTGTGTAGGTAGCTGTTTATCAGTAAATATCTCCAGTGAGATTAAGAAAAGCAGTAGCTTAATAAATTAAGTACTTCCTGGTATGGTTACTCTACTGGTAACTCCCCAAAAGAATCTGGATTGTGGTGAGGGAACAGAGAAAAAAGCTCATTTAGGACCTGCACTTACGAAGGGGGTAGGCAGCTGTATATCAGGGAGTAAACCTTCTGAGAATAAAAACAGCTGGAGCTTGTTAAGGTAATTACACAGGGGAAAGGATAATGTACTGGGAACTCCTCAGAAGAATCTGATTTGTGGTGAGGGGAGAGAGATAAAAGCTCATTTAGGAAGGACATGAACATGCTGCGTAGGTAGCTGATTATCAGTAAATATCTCCACTGAGATTAAGAAAAGCAGTAGCTTAATAAATTAAGTACTTCCTGGTATGGTTACTGTACTGGTAACTCCCCAAAAGAATCTGGATTGTGGTGAGGGAACAGAGAAAAAATCTCATTTAGGACCTGCACTTACGAAGGGGGTAGGCAGGTGTATATCAGGGAGTAAACCTTCTGAGAATAAAAACAGCTGGAGCTTGTTAAGGTAATTACACAAGGGAAAGGATAATGTACTGGGAACTCCTCAGAAGAATCTGATTTGTGCTGAGGGGAGAGAGATAAAAGCTCATTTACGAACGACATGAACATGCTGCGTACGTAGCTGTTTGTCAGTAAATATCTCCACTGAGATTAAGAAAAGCAGTACCTTAATAAATTAAGTACTTCCTGGTATGGTTACTGTACTGGTAACTCCCCAAAAGAATCTGGATTTTGGTGAGGGAACAGAGGAAAAAGCTCATTTAGGACCTACAATTACGAAGGGGGTAAGCAGCTGTATATCAGGGAGTAAACCTTCTGAGAATAAAAACAGCTGGAGCTTGTTAAGGTAATTACACAGGGAAAGGATAATGTACTGGGAATTCCTCAGAAGAATCTGATTTGTGGTGAGGGGAGAGAGATAAAAGCTCATTTAGAAACGACATGAACATGCTGCGTAGGTAGCTGTTTATCAGTAAATATCTCCACTGAGATTAAGAAAAGCAGTAGCTTAATAAACTAAGTACTTCCTGGTATGGTTACTGTACTGGTAACTCCCCAAAAGAATCTGGATTGTGGTGAGGGAACAGAGACAAAAGCTCATTTAGGACCTGCACTTACGAAGGGGGTAGGCAACTGTATATCAGGGAGTAAACCTTCTGAGAATAAAAACAGCTGGAGCTTGTTAAGGTAATTACACAGGAGAAAGGATAAAGTACTGGGAACTTCTCAGAAGAATCTGATTTGTGGTGAGGGGAGAGAGATAAAAGCTCATTTAGGAACGACATGAACATGCTGCGTAGGTAGCTGTTTATCAGTAAAGATCTCCACTGAGATTAAGAAAAGTAGTAGCTTAATAAATTAAGTACTTCCTGGTATGGTTACTGTACTGGTAACTCCCAAAAGAATCTGGATTGTGGTGAGGGAACAGAGAAATAAGCTCATTTAGGACCTGCACTTACGAAGGGGTAGGCAGCTGTATATCAGGGAGTAAACCTTCTGAGAATAAAAACAGCTGGAGGTTGTTAAGGTAATTACACAGGGGAAAGGATAATGTACTGGGAACTCCTCAGAAGAATCTGATTTGTGGTGAGGGGAGAGAGATAAAAGCTCATTTAGGAACGACATGAACATGCTGCGTAGGTAGCTGTTCATAAGTAAATATCTCCAGTGAGATTAAGAAAAGCAGTAGCTTAATAAATTAAGTACTTCCTGGTATGGTTACTGTACTGGTAACTCCCCAAAAGAATCTGGATTGTGGTGAGGGAACAGAGAAAAAAGCTCATTTAGGACCTGCACTTAGGAAGGGGGTAGGCAGCTGTATATCAGGGAGTAAACCTGAGAATAAAAACAGCTGGAGCTTGTTAAGGTAATTACACTGGGGAAAGGATAATGTACTGGGAACTCCTCAGAAGAATCTGATTTGTGGTGAGGGGAGAGAGATAAAAGCTCATTTAGGAACGACATGAACATGCTGCGTAGGTAGCTGTTTATCAGTAAATATCTCCACTGTGATTAAGAAAAGCAGTAGCTTAATAAATTAAGTACTTCCTGGTATGGTTACTGTACTGGTAACTGCCCAAAAGAATCTGGATTTTGGTGAGGGAACAGAGAAAAAATCTCATTTAAGACCTTCACTTACGAAGGGGGTAGGCAGCTGTATATCAGGGAGTAAACCTTCTGCGAATAAAAACAGCAGGAGATTGTTAAGGTAATTACACAGGGGCAAGGATAATGTAATGGGAACTCCTCAGAAGAATCTGATTTGTGGTGAGGGGAGAGAGATAAAAGCTCATTTAGGAACGACATGAACATGCTGCGTAGGTAGATGTTTATCAGTAAATATCTCCACTGCGATTAAGAAAAGCAGTAGCTTAATAAATTAAGTACTTCCTGGTAGAGTTACTGTACTGGTAACTCCCCAAAAGAATCTGGATTGTGGTGAGGGAATAGAGAAAAAAGCTCATTTAGGACCTGCACATACGAAGGGGGTAGGCAGCTATATATCAGGGAGTAAACCTTCTGAGAATAAAAACAGCTGGAGCTTGTTAAGGTAATTACACAGGGGAAAGGATAATGTACTGGGAACTCCTCAGAAGAATCTGATTTGTGGTGAGGGGAGAGAGATAAAAGCTCATTTAGGAACCACATGAACATGCTGCGTAGGTAGCTGTTTATCAGTAAATATCTCCACTGAGATTAAGAAAAGCAGTAGCTTAATAAATTAAGTACTTCCTGGTATGGTTACTGTACTGGTAACTCCCCAAAAGAATCTGGATTTTGGTGAGGGAACAGAGAAATAAGCTCATTTAGGACCTGCACATACGAAGGGGGTAGGCAGCTGTATATCAGGGAGTAAACCTTCTGAGAATAAAAACAGCTGGAGCTTGTTAAGGTAATTACACAGGGGAAACGATAATGTACTGGGAACTCCTTAGAAGAATCTGATTTGTGGTGAGGGGAGAGAGATAAAAGCTCATTTAGGAACGACATGAACGTGCTGCGTAGGTAGCTGTTTATCAGTAAATATCTCCACTGAGATTAAGAAAAGCAGTAGCTTAATAAATTAAGTACTTCCTGGTATGGTTACTGTACTGGTAACTCCCCAAAAGAATCTGGATTGTGGTGAGGGAACAGAGAAAAAAGCTCATTTAGGACCTGCACTTACGAAGGGGGTAGGCAGCTGTATATCAGGGAGTAAACCTTCTGAGAATAAAAACAGCTGGAGCATGTTAAGGTAATTACACAGGGGAAAGGATAATGTACTGGGAACTCCTCAGAAGAATCTGATTTGTGGTGAGGGGAGAGAGATAAAAGCTCATTTATGAACGACATGAACATGCTGCGTAGGTGGCAGTTTGTCAGTAAATATCTCCACTGAGATTAAGAAAAGCAGTAGCTTAATAAATTAAGTACTTCCTGGTATGGTTACTGTACTGGTAACTCCCCAAAAGAATCTGGATTGTGGTGAGTGAACAGAGAAAAAGCTCATTTAAGACCTCAACTTACGAAGGGGGTAGGCAGTTGTATATCAGGGAGTAAACCTTCTGAGAATAAAAACAGCTGGAGCTTGTTTAGGTAATTACACAGGGGAAAGGATAATGTACTGGGAATTCCTCAGAAGAATCTGATTTGTGGTGAGGGGAGAGAGATAAAAGCTCATTTAGGAATGACATGAACATGCTGCGTAGGTAGCTGTTTATCAGTAAATATCTCCACTGAGATTAAGAAAAGCAGTAGCTTAATAAATTAAGTACTTCCTGGTATGGTTACTGTACTGGTAATCCCCAAAAGAATCTGGATTGTGGTGAGGGAACAGAGAAAAAAGCTCATTTAGGAACTGCACTTACGAAGGGGGTAGGCAGCTGTATATCAGGGAGTAAACCTTCTGAGAATAAAAACAGCTGGAGCTTGTTAAGGTAATTACACAGGGGAAAGGATAATGTACTGGGGACTCCTCAGAAGAATCTGATTTGTGGTGAGGGGAGAGAGATAAAAGCTCATTTAAGAACGACATGAACATGCTGCGTAGGTAGCTGTTTATCAGTAAATATCTCCACTGAGATTAAGAAAAGCAGTAGCTTAATAAATTAAGTACTTCCTGGTATGGTTACTGTACTGGTAACTCCCCAAAAGAATCTGGATTGTGGTGAGGGAACAGAGAAAAAAGCTCATTTAGGACCTGCACTTACGAAGGGGGTAGGCAGCTGTATATCAGGGAGTAAACCTTCTGAGAATAAAAACAGCTGGAGCTTGTTAAGGTAATTACACAAGTTAAAGATAATGTACTGGGAACTCCTCAGAAGAATCTGATTTGTGGTGAGGGGAGAGAAATAAAAGCTCATATAGGAACGACATGAACATGCTGCGTAGGTAGCTGTTTATCAGTAAATATCTCCACTGAGATTAAGAAAAGCAGTAGCTTAATAAATTAAGTACTTCCTGGTATGGTTACTGTACTGGTAACTCCCCAAAAGAATCTGGATTGTGGTGAGGGAACAGAGAAAAAAGCTCATTTAGGACCTGCACTTACGAAGGGGGTAGGCAGCTGTATATCAGGGAGTAAACCTTCTGAGAATAAAAACAGCTGGAGCTTGTTAAGGTAATTACACAGGGGAAAGGATAATGTACTGGGAACTCCTCAGAAGAACTGATTTGTGGTGAGGGGAGAGAGATAAAAGCTCATTTAGGAACGACATGAACATGCTGCGTAGGTAGCTGTTTATCAGTAAATATCTCCACTGAGATTAAGAAAAGCAGTAGCTTAATAAATTAAGTACTTCCTGGTATGGTTACTGTACTGGTAACTCCCCAAAAGAATCTGGATTGTGGTGAGGGAACTGAGAAAAAAGCTCATTTAGGACCTGCACTTACGAAGGGGATAGGCAGTTGTATATCAGGGAGTAAACCTTCTGAGAATAAAAACAGCTGGAGCTTGTTAAGGTAATTACACAGGGTAAAGGATAATGTACTGGGAACTCCTCAGAAGAATCTGATTTGTGTTGAGGGGAGAGAGATAAAAGCTTATTTAGGAACGACATGAACATGCTGCATAGGTAGCTGTTTATCAGTAAATATCTCCACTGAGTTTAAGAAAATCAATAGCTTAATAAATTAAGTACTTCCTGGTATGGTTACTGTACTGGTAACTCCCCAAAAGAATCTGGATTGTGGTGAGGGAACAGAGAAAAAAGCTCATTTAGGACCTGTACTTACGAAGGGGGTAGGCAGTTGTATATCAGGGAGTAAACCTTCTGAGAATAAAAACAGCTGGAGCTTGTTAAGGTAATTACACAGGGGAAAGGATAATGTACTGGGAACTCCTCAGAAGAATCTGATTTGTGTTGAGTGGAGAGAGATAAAAGCTCATTTAGGAACGACATGAACATGCTGCATAGGTAGCTGTATATCAGTAAATATCTCCACTGAGATTAAGGAAATCAGTAGCATAATAAATAAAGTACTTCCTGGTATGGTTACTGTATTGGTAACTCCCCAAAAGAATCTAGATTGTGGTGAGGGAACAGAGAAAAAAGCTCATTTAGGACCTGCACTTACGAAGGGGGTAGGCAGTTGTATATCAGGGAGTAAACCTTCTGAGAATAAAAACAGCTGGAGCTTGTTAAGGTAATTACACAGGGGAAAGGATAATGTACTGGGAACTCCTCAGAAGAATCTGATTTGTGTTGAGGGGAGAGAGATAAAAGCTCATTTAAGAACGACATGAACATGCTGCATAGGTAGCTGTATATCAGTAAATATCTCCACTGAGATTAAGAAAATCAGTAGCTTAATAAATTAAGTACTTCCTGGTATGGTTACTGTACTGGTAACTCCCCAAAAGAATCTGGATTGTGGTGAGGGAACAGAGAAAAAAGTTCATTTAGGACCTGCACTTACGAAGGGGGTAGGCAG
Organism: Perognathus longimembris pacificus; assembly: GCF_023159225.1. Lineage (NCBI taxonomy): Eukaryota > Metazoa > Chordata > Mammalia > Rodentia > Heteromyidae > Perognathus > Perognathus longimembris. The sequence goes on from NW_025956513.1 coordinate 44,463, forward strand.
CTGTATATCAGGGAGTAAACCTTCTGAGAATAAAAACAGCTGGAGCATGTTAAGGTAATTACACAGGGGAAAGGATAATGTACTGGGAACTCCTCAGAAGAATCTGATTTGTGGTGAGGGGAGAGAGATAAAAGCTCATTTATGAACGACATGAACATGCTGCGTAGGTGGCTGTTTATCAGTAAATATCTCCACTGAGATTAAAAAAAGCAGTAGCTTAATAAATTAAGTACTTCCTGGTAGGGTTACTGTACTGGTAACTCCCCAAAAGAATCTGGATTGTGGTGAGTGAACAGAGAAAAAGCTCATTTAAGACCTCCACTTACGAAGGGGGTAGGCAGTTGTTTATCAGGGAGTAAACCTTCTGAGAATAAAAACAGCTCGAGCTTGTTAAGGTAATTACACAGGGGAAAGGATAATGTACTGGGGACTCCTCAGAAGAATCTGATTTGTGTTGAGGGGAGAGAGATAAAAGCTCATTTAAGAACGACATGAACATGCTGCGTAGGTAGCTGTTTATCAGTAAATATCTCCACTGAGATTAAGAAAAGCAGTAGCTTAATAAATTAAGTACTTCCTGGTATGGTTACTGTACTGGTAACTCCCCTAAAGAATCTGGATTATGGTGAGGGAACAGAGTAAAAAGCTCATTTAGGACCTGCACTTACGAAGGGGGTAGGCAGCTGTATATCAGGGAGTAAACCTTCTGAGAATAAAAACAGCTGGAGCTTGTTAAGGTAATTACACAGCGGAAAGCATAATGTACTGGGAACTCCTCAGAAGAATCTGATTTGTGGTGAGGGGAGAGAGATAAAAGCTCATTTAGGAAGGACATGAACATGCTGCGTAGGTAGCTGTTTATCAGTAAATATCTCCACTGAGATTAAGAAAAGCAGTAGCTTAATAAATTAAGTACTTCCTGGTATGGTTACTGTACTGGTAACTCCCAAAAATAATCTGGATTGTGGTGAGGGAACAGAGAAAAAAGCTCACTTAAGACGTGCACTTACGAAGGGGGTAGGCAGCTGTATATCAGGGTGTAAACCTTCTGAGAATAAAAACAGCTGGAGCTTGTTAAGGTAATTACACAGGGGAAAGGATATTGTACTGGGAACTCCTCAGAAGAATCTGATTTGTGGTGAGGGGAGAGAGATAAATGCTCATTTAAGAACGACATGAACATGCTGCGTAGGTAGCTGTTTATCAGTAAATATCTCCACTGAGATTAAGAAAAGCAGTAGCTTAATCAATTAAGTACTTCCTGGTATGGTTACTGTACTGGTAACTCCCCAAAAGAATCTGGATTGTGGTGAGGGAACAGAGAAAAAAGCTCATTTAGGACCTGCACTTATGAAGGGGGTAGGCAGCTGCTTATCAGGGAGTAAACCTTCTGAGAATAAAAACAGCTGGAGCTTGTTAAGGTAATTACACAGGGGAAAGGATAATGTACTGGGAACTCCTCAGAAGAATCTGATTTGTGGTGAGGGGAGAGAGATAAAAGCTCATTTAGGAACGACATGAACATGCTGCGTAGGTAGCTGTTTATCAGTAAATATCTCCACTGAGATTAAGAAAAGCAGTAGCTTAATAAATTAAGTACTTCCGGGTATGGTTACTGTACTGGTAACTCCCCAAAAGAATCTGGATTGTGGTGAGGGAACAGAGAAAAAAGCTCATTTAGGACCTGCACTTACGAAGGGGGTAGGCAGCTGTATATCAGGGAGTAAACCTTCTGAGAATAAAAACAGCTGGAGCTTGTTAAGGTAATTACACAGGGGAAAGTATAATGTACTGGGAACTCCTGAGAAGAATCTGATTTGTGGTGAGGGGAGAGAGATAAAAGCTCATTTAGGAACGACATGAACATACTGCGTAGGTAGCTGTTTATCAGTAAATATCTCCACTGAGATTAAGAAAAGCAGTAGCTCAATAAATTAAGTACTTCCTGGTATGGTTACTGTACTGGTAACTCCCAAAAAGAATCTGGATTGTAGTGAGGGAACAGAGAAAAAAGCTCATTTAGGACCTGCACTTACGAAGGGGGTCGGCAGCTGTATATCAGGGAGTAAACCTTCTGAGAATAAAAACAGCTGGAGCTTGTTAAGGAAATTACACAGGGGAAAGTATAATGTACTGGGAACTCCTCAGAAGAATCTGATTTGTGGTGAGGGGAGAGAGATATAAGCTCATTTAGGAACGACATGAACATGCTGCGTAGGTAGCTGTTTATCAGTAAATATCTCCACTGAGATTAAGAAAAGCAGTAGCTTAATAAATTAAGTACTTCCTGGTATGGTTACTGTACTGGTAACTCCCCAGAAGAATCTGGATTGTGGTGAGGGATCAGAGAAAAAAGCTCATTTAGGAACTACATGAACGTACTGCGTAGGTAGTTGTTTATCAGTAAATATCTCCACTGATATTAAGAAAAGCAGTAGCTTAATAAATTAAGTACTTCCTGGTATGGTTACTCTACTGGTAACTCCCCAAAAGAATCTGGATTGTGGTGAGGGAACAGAGAAAAAAGCTCATTTAGGACCTGCACTTACGAAGGGGGTCGGCAGCTGTATATCAGGGAGTAAACCTTCTAAGAATAAAAACAGCTGGAGCTTATTAAGGTAATTACACAGGGGAAAGGTAATGTACTGGGAACTCCTCAGAAGAATCTGATTTGTGGTGAGGGTAGAGAGATAAAAGCTCATTTAGGAACGACATGATCATGCTGCGTAGGTAGCTGTTTATCAGTAAATATCTCCACTGAGATTAAGAAAAGCAGTAGCTTAATCAATTAAGTACTTCCTGGTATGGTTACTGTACTGGTAACTCCCCAGAAGAATCTGGATTGTGGTGAGGGAACAGAGAAAAAAGCTCATTTAGGAACGACATGAACATGCTGCGTTGGTAGTTGTTTATCAGTTCATATCTCCACTGAGATTAAGAAAAGCAGTAGCTTAATAAATTAAGTACTTCCTGGTATGGTTACTGTACTGGTAGCTCCCCAAAAGAATCTGGATTGTGGTGAGGGAACAGAGAAAAAAGCTCATTTAGGACCTGCACTTACGAAGGGGGTCGGCAGCTGTATATCAGGGAGTAAACCTTCTGAGAATAAAAACAGCTGGAGCTTGTTAAGGTAATTACACAGGGGAAAGGATAATGTACTGGGAACTCCTCAGAAGAATCTGATTTGTGGTGAGGGGAGAGAGATAAAAGCTCATTTAGGAACGACATGAACATGCTGCGTAGGTAGCTGTTTATCAGTAAATATCTCCATTGAGATTAAGAAAAGCAGTAGCTTAATAAATTAAGTACTTCCTGGTATGGTTACTGTACTGGTAACTCCCCAAAAGAATCTGGATTGTGGTGAGGGAACAGAGAAAAAAGCTCATTTAGGACCTGCACTTACGAAGGGGGTAGGCAGCTGTATATCAGGGAGTAAACCTTCTGAGAATAAAAACAGCTGGAGCTTGTTAAGGTAATTACACAGGGGAAAGGATAATGTACTGGGAACTCCTCAGA